>NC_057804.1:605766844-605964909 GCF_018294505.1 Triticum aestivum
CCAGGCATTAATCCGGTGATAAAAAACTGCTTAACTGCACGAATAATATCATCTTTGAGCAGTCCCCAATTCCGTTGAAAGAACCTTGCAGGAAATCCATCAGGACCTGGGGCTTTTAAGGGGCCAATTTGGAAGAGAGCATCACTGATTTCTTGATCCAAAAAAGGCTTGCATAAGTCATTATTCATATCATCATTTATGAGCGGTTTCACAAGAGGAATAATAAGAGAGGGATCAACAGAACCATCACTCGTATACAGGTGCTTAAAAAAAGAATTAGTGATCTCATGAATCTCCTCCATATTCTCAGTAATGGTTCCATCATTCCTCCTTAGACTAGAAATATTATTTTTCTTAGCCCTCCATGTTGCCTTAGAGCGAAAGAATTTTGTATTCCTATCCCCCCATTTTATTTTATCAATCCTCGATCTTTGCTTCCATAAAATTTCTTCTTTATATAGCATCTCATCCATGTCCTTCAGAATTCTCTTACTCTCGACCATAGCATCATGATCATTTCTTTTATATAGCACATTTAGTATCTTCCTAGCCATATCAAATTTCTTGGGAAGATAACCAATATGCTTTCTACTCCAGCCATGCAATTTATTCATAACTCTACTCAGATTATTGGCCACATCCTTCAAATCCTCAATGTACGTACCTTCATTCCAACAAGATTTAATCTGATCTTCAAACACCCCTCCTTCCCTCTCCCAATAAGCCTCATATTTCAACTGTTTAACAATTCTACACTTGCGAGGAAAACCCAATAATTGAATAAGTAGTGGGCAATGATCTGACCTTGAGCTCATAATATGTGAAACCTTACAATCCGGATATAACGAAGACCATTGGGGACATGCCACCGCACGATCCAGTCGCACCTTGACATTTTTGCTGCCCTCTTGCTTATTATTGTAGGTCCTGGGAGTACCATGGAAGCCCAAATCAAAAAGATTACAATCAGAAAGGACGTTCCTGAAATTAGCCATCAGCGTTTCCGACCTCTTATGACGGGAAAAATGTTCAAACTGCCACATTGCTTCATTAAAATCCCCCACCATAAACCAAGGACCAACACCGAGAGGTCTAAGTCTGTGCAAAAGCTCCCACATTACGTATCTTTGATGTGCCTTTGGTTCCCCATAAACGAAGGTACTCCTCCACTTTGTGCCATTGTCAGACCAAATGTACATGTCAATGAAATGCTTGCCGAACTTATTCAGCTCCAGAGTATACAGATCATCCCAAAATACGGCAAGGCCTCCACCCTTTCCTTGAGCTGAAACAGTAAACACATTTTTCATACTCAAACGATAACGCAAACATTCACCATATTCTTTATTTTTCCTTGTCTCGGAGAGAAAGATAACATTGGGTTGGTGCGTCTTTGAGAGACACACAAGCTCTTGAACTGTGCGAGGTTGACCCAAACCCCGACAGTTCCAGCTCAGGATTTTCATAGCTCCTGACGGGCGCAAAACCTTAAATATAATTGATGACATGGGAAACAATGGGAGGGAGTACAAATGATATTTTTATTTTTTCAGAATTGAAATTTGAATCACTGTTACAGTGTACGCATTACATTGTCACCATTACAACACTAGAAATTTAGAATGTGGTCGCGGCAAAGAAAACAATAATAGAATACAAAAAAGCAAATCAAGCACACCAACAATGCACGAGTGTGCAAGTACACATGCATGTCTCTAGACACCAGTCACAGCAATGGTGTCGTCGTCGCCGACGTTTTCCTTGGAGAGCTCCTCGAGCGACTTGCCCTTAGACTCTGGCACCAACAAGGAAAAGAGCAGGCCCAGGAAGTTTGTGCCTGCGAGCACAAAGAGTGCGTTGCGCATGCCGATTCCCCGCGAGTAGCCGGTCTCGGGCTTCTTCTGGTCCTGCGACGCATACAGGAACCCGAACGCGCCGATGATCGCGCCCGCCTTACCGGTAGCGGCAGAGATACCGTGGCATGTGGACCGAAGCCTCGCAGGGAAGATCTCGGCTGGCACAATAAAGGTTGTGCTGTTGGGGCCGAAGTTGGCGAAGAAGAAAGTGAGCCCGTAGAGCACGACGAAGCCGGTATGGTGCCCTGGCTTCACCAAGTAGTCGTAAGGTATGGCGATTGCGAGCATGAAAATGGTCATCATGGTGAATCCCATGAGCTGGATCCAAAACCTGCCGATGATGTCGATGAAGGCGACGGTGAACCAGTAGCCGGGCACGGTGCCGCAGAGCGCAATGAGCGCTTGGGCGCGGGCGATGCGGTACAACTCCTCCAATGCATTCATAGTCTTGGCCGGCGGGATCCACCCGATCTTGGTGAAGATGTCCTTTTGGAACAGGTTCTGGCTGTAGAAGGCCACATCGAGCAGGAACCAAGTGCTTGTGGTCGCTAGCAAGTGCATCCCGTGGCGCTTCATGAACTGTCGCGAGAAGAGGCCCCAAGTATCACCAGTGGCACGCTCACCCTGCACATCCTCCTCTGAGATCTCCTTGTTGAGCACCTTGGACATGTCTGATGTGGCTTGCTTCGTGTTGCCGGCGATGAGTGCTGTGTACCGCGCAGTTTCGGGCATCTTCATGCGCCAGTAGTAGGTCAGGGCGGCCGGGATGGTGCCGAACATGACGATGATGCGCCACACGTAGTCGGCCTCCGGGCCAATGGACGCCGCGGCGTCAATGTAGAATGGCGGTGCAGGGAATGCGTGTCGGAATGCGGACGAGACGATGATCGTGACGATAGTACCAAATAGGATGCCAAACCCCTGCATGGCAAACACGGCGGCGATAAATGTGCCACGGGTCTTCTTGTTAGCATACTCCGACATGATGGTAGCGCTCAGAGGGTAGTCGCCGCCGACGCCGAAGCCGAGCCAGAAGCGGAAGAAACATAGCGTCCCCATTACGCCCTTGGCCTCGTGTCCAAACGAGAGCCCGGACGCGATGGAGCAAAGGACCATGAGGATGAGCGTGAAGCCGTAGACGCTCTTGCGTCCGAGCTTGTCACCGAGCCAGCCGAAGAAGAGCTGGCCGGCAAGTGTGCCACACAGGGCCACGCCGTTCACGGCGGCCGACACGTTTGCCGGGAGGTGGCCGGGCTCGTTGAGGGCAGGGTCGGTGTAGTAGATGCGCCCCAGCAGCTTGGTGACGAGGGCGATGCAGAAGAGGTCGTAGGCGTCCGTGAAGAAGCCCATGCCGGCGATCACGACCGCCTTGAAATGGTACAGTTGCGTCTTGGCAACATCCAGTGCTTTCAACACGTTGAGCTGTTCAGTCGCCATGGCCGCCGGCGGTCTCTCAGCTAAACTTCTGCCCCCTTCTGTACTTCTGGTTCTCTCTTGTTTGTGTGCTTTGTACGGTGCTTCTAATACGTACATATAGCAGACATAATGCAGGGTGAAGGCATACAGGTAAGGATATATTGTAGCATGCCAATCTAAAATTGCTAGTTGCAAGTATAAAATGTCCTATCTACCGCATCGCTTGCTAGTACAACGGACTGTACATTATTGTTCGCACACGAACACGTCACCGTGTACCTCCAACGCCGAGGGTGATGCACCGCAGCTCACGTCGAAGGAGACCCGGCCGGAAGCGCGGTACGCAAGACAATCCGGCGGACGCTTTTGAGAACCCGAAACCCCACACGCCCGGGAGGGACCCCGTCTGGACGCGCGGCGGCTATGGGCTGCCCTAGATCGGCCTGACCGCCCCTAGGGCCTCGAGGTTCGCCGTCCTGCAACAAGAAGAACGAACGAAAAACGAGGAAGAAGAAGAACTAGGGTTAAGAAGAAAACATAAAAGATAAAAAGTGGTACATGATTTGATCGATTGTGTGTTGTTCAATCGGCCATCATCCCTCAGGTATATAAGAGGCGGCTGGACTTCCCATGCAAGGAAAAGGCTTGAATTCACGTCCAAAACCCTAGTCAAATTCGGATTGGTTTTGTTCGAACTTTCCAAAACTGTTCGGTTTAAACTGGCTGCACCTTGCGGGTAATTTTTGAGGTGGTAAACGACCTCGGATGGAAACGAACCCAAAAGCAATCTTGACCGTTTCGACGAGACGAACAACTTTTATGTTGAACATTTTTTTATTAGAGTTCATATTGAGGGTCAAATCGCTCGTGCAACACAGGCTGTTATTCGCGCTGCCCATCAGACAGGGTGTCTGGTGGGGCGCGCCACTTTTGGCTCGTGATAGTGCTGTATTCGGATGGCTCTAACTTTTGCATACGAACTTGGATTGGAACGATTCTTATATCAAAATCGAACGTTTCGACGAGACGAAGACAATCCATGTAGATCATTTTTCCATACGAGGCAGTCTTGGGGGCGTAATGTGCTGAATAGTGTTCTGAATATAAAATCTCAGTATTTCGAACACAACTTCGGCCTTCGAGATGAGATCAGATGGCGATGGCCCAAACTTCAAAGATGTTCGTATCGACAATACGGAACTTCTTCATGTAGAACACTTCTCCATTTGAGGCATTTTACATAAGTTCTTGACTATGCCAAAATCTGGTGTCAACAATTATCAAGATGGTTCTTACAAAAATTATACGCAGAGTCAAATGTCTTGCCTTGAGAGCTACAGCTATGTTGGGGTACATTTCTATTATTAGAAAGATTAAGACATACCAACTTTTAGTTTTCATTCAGGTTTGACCTTCGAGTTTCAGTACTATAGAATTGCGGGAAGAAAAATACTGAAACCAGATCATGGTTATGCTGGGAATATACCTGAAAGGAACAGATTGTACAGACACAAGCAAGCTTTGCAAGAAAAGGTCAAGATTATACGATGAGTTGTATCTTACGTTCTCCCTACTAGCATGGAACAGGTGACCTTTCTTGAAATATGGGGTTAATTTGTTCTCTCCTCGATACCTACATGGTATGGCAGGAAGAAGGTAGGCACTCTGCCAATTTCAGTAAACCAGAGGAAATTAAAAAGAAACTTCGATGATAAATGGATATGCAGTGCTAGGTCCTGCCACAGCCACATACGTTTCTTCTTCTTTCGTACTCCCTCCGTTCGGAATTACTTGTTTTGGAAATGGATATATTTAGAGGTACATCCATTTTTGCGACAAGTAATTCCGAACGGAGGGAGTATTTCTGAGATAGCTTGTCATGCTCATACAAATAAAACTTTTGAGATTGTTTTTCAACACTTGCTAGACCCAATTTAAGAATTCAGATATGCTTAAGAACAAAATAGAATGCAGCACCCACATGTTCCAGAACATTGATCATTTTACATATATAAACTAACAGACATATACAGATTAAGGGTCTCGTTGGTCCACATGATACTAAAAACGCATAGCAAATATGTAGAATTGTGACGCCATATAATTTTGAATTCTACATGAATATAGAACACGGGAATCTGTATAGACATTGTTTGGTTGTACCACAGGACAAATGTAAAAAAAATCTTGAAGGATTAGGTGCATGGTGTTAAAGATGTCTTGTACTTTGTGTCATTTGACTTAAATCCTACATGAACTGAAAACAAGGGATATGTATTAGAAGTTGTTGTTTTTTTTTGAAAGGGATGTATTAGAAGTTGTTTGGTTGTAGGTTGTAACACAGGAAACATGAAGAAATTTTCGTGAAGGATATTAGGTGCATGCAGCAGTCATATGTAGAACATTGTTCATCTGAAATATGAAAACTACTAAACAGTTTTTTGTAACAAGCTACTCCTAAACATATGCAGATTAAACAGCAAGAGCGCAGCATTGAAAGCCGCGCTCCGTAATATTTAAATTGTTGACTTGCATCCTCCCACTTTCTTCGTTTCTCTTTGCCAAATTGCAATCGGTCCAGCGAATCACAGCTCATAATATAGCTGCGGCATTAGATCATCGTGAGAGCAGAACCTGATGCAGACAGTACTTAGCTTATTTAAGATCTTCTCGGCGGGAGAAAATTATGTGAAGATCCGAATATGCGGTGGAACCTTGCCAACTTGTCACTAGTTTGTAGTGCTAATTTGCAGTGTAGACAGCCTTCACATGATGTTGGTCTCCACGATAATACAGTCTTAATTATAAAGGGCTACAGCTAAACTAATATAAGAGCTGTATAAGGGTCTCCACTCCTACCATCTTAAGGCTAGCTATAAGGGTCTCCACTCCTGCCATCTTACCTGTGGAACTCATGGTGTCGTAGTTTACGTGATTAAAAATGTTTGGACGAACTGTATAAGAGCAAAGTCATTGATCCGGAGAGAATTTATCAAACTCTTATCTATAACAACATTTGTTATCTACAACAGCTTTAAAATAAGTAAATAGCATGGCAGCAGAACAACCGCAAACTTGGTATAATAAATAAAATTATCAATGACAGCTTAATGAAGAAATTAGTAGTGTGAGATAGCATAAATAAAGTTCCGTCCAGTCAGTGAGATATGCAAATGATCGCTCATACTACTTGATAATATTCACTAGAAGGAATCCAGAACATTTCATTTATCGATTATAGTTATCGTGATAAATATTAGAGAAACAAAAAGGACAGCTAGTGGGATAGGAATGTTTTGTGTGTAGAAATTGTAGGATGTCTGAAATTGTTATTGTATTGATCTGACCCTCATAATGGGGTATATATTGAGTGCAATGAGGAGAGAGATTTGAAGTAGAGAGCAAGTCCTACATGTTTAATCCTATTCTATCTCTAACTCCTAATACATATCTTTAAACCCAATATATATTCTAACATTGTGTAATATATGAAGTTGCACTGCATATGTATTCTCCCTCCATTCCTAAATATAAGTCTTTTTAGAGATTTTTATATGGATTGCATACGGATGTATATAGACATATTTTAGAATGTATATTCACTCATTTTGCTCCGTACGTAGTCCATATTGGAATCTTCGGAAGACTTAAATTTAGGAAAGGAAGGAGGGAGTAGATGTTGATTATGTCATTCATCAGCTATTTTTAAACACAACAGATGTTTGGCCCTCCGGCGGTTACTGGAAGCTCATTTTTATTTTTGTTGAAGTATGATGATCCCATTTAGTAGAACCAACGACTGTAGATATTTTCTCGCTAAATCATTTTTTCTTAATCGTGCTCTAAATAAACATATCACTGTGTTAGATGAAATGTTTATTTGAGCAACCACCTTGTAATAGAATTTAAGTAACTTAGATATCATTCTAAACTTCTTTTCCACAATACATTAAAAAATCAATGAACCTGCCTAGCATTTGTTCTAGAATGTAACAGCCATAGCTTATCCATCAGGAACACAGTTAGTTTCCCTCGGTAAAATAAGAAAACAGCATGCAATATGTGAATGAAGACCACGGTTTCCTAATAAGTGTGGTTCCCTGATAGGAATTCACTCAAATATGTCACTTCATTAACTATACACCAATATAAAGGAGACTACTTATGCTTAAGGTCACTCCGTCATTGTTACTTGTTAGCTGCAAACTCAGGTAATGTTACTTCCTCAAAGCAACCACTCTGACAATGAGATGCAGCTCCTATATACAATCCATCATCATCACGCTTGGCAATTACATAAGTAATAAGTTGAATTATGCAATCAAATGTCAGCCATGTCAATTTTGAATGGGTTGACATTTCTATTTTATTGTAGTTTTGACCATACTACCCCTCTAAGCAAATTGTCTCAATACCGACTGCTAGCTAAAACTATCCACCAATATACATGAGAGGACGTATGCTTAAAGTCCATTAATCTTTTTCGTAAAAAAAACCCTTTTTGGGTAAGGTCCATTAATCTAAGGTGCCATTGTTACTTGCAAGCTGCAAAGTTAATGGTTCGTGAATTCAGTCCAAAATCCACTTCCATGCAACTATCCACCAATATTCAGGAGAGGACTTATGCTTAAGGTCCACCAACCACATGAGTAATAAGTTGAATTATGCAAGCCATGTAAATCTTAAATGGGTCGACATTTTTAGTTTATTGTCGCTTGACCATACTATCCTCTTTTAAGTTAATGTTTCAAGAAATTCACTCCAAGATGCCACTTTCATGCAACTATCCACCAGTATACATGAGAGGACTTATGCTTAAATTAATGTTTCAAGAAATCCACCGATGTACTATCCTCTTTTAAGTTAATATTTCAAGAAACTCACTCCAAAATGTCAGTTTCATGACTACGAGATATGAATCACTGTATACAATATATCATCATCATGCTTGACAATTACATAAGTAATTAGTTGAATTATGTGAATCAAATGTCAGCCATGTCAATTTTTAAATGGGTTGACATTTTTAGTTTATTGTCGTTTTGACCATACTATCCTCTAAGCAAATCGTCTCAATACCTACTGCTAGCTAAAACTAAAACTAAAACAAATCAAACATCTTGATAGCAAAACTCAAAAAAAATCAGCAGTCTGTTTTTCAAGCTGCCGGTGCCATGTCCTCAAGGGCGTTCCTACATATATGCGAAAGGGAAACTCGTTGATTATTATAGTGGCATGGGAGCTTTGGAAGCACTAGAACGGTTGTGCCTTCAGCGGCTGACACAGTGACACTCCAAATGTCTCGCTGATCCTACAAACAGGTGGTGCCACTCCAAATGCAATGTCACTTGAGCTAGAGCTTGCAATGTCAGTTAGAGTCATTCCACGCTATTGTCGGTCTATCAACCATGTTATGTGACGGAGGCACACCAAAGTAAACCTGAAGGCCTTCTGCCTCAAGCCACACTTGATAGTTAACAAGAGCGGGAGGAGCAGGTGGTGCAGGGTGGACATGCCCCCCGCCCCATACGTCTTCGATCTGAACATCAACATCATGAATGTCAAAACCTTGGTTACCACAAGCATTGCCATTGCCTGGAGTAGCTGCATGTTGAGCAAGCCAGTTATTAAGTTGTTGTTCCTACAGTTGTTCAACAGATAATCCATGATTATTAAGGTGCTGGCAGTTCTCACTATGATGAATTCAAAACATACTTTGATGGTGATTATAATTGGCTTACCATAAAAGTATACATAGTAGAAAAGTCAGGAGGTCAGCTGGGATAGGAACAGTATGTGTAGTGTGTGGTCGTCATATTCTCGCTAGTAATTTGGTACGGTCTGGTTCAAATATCTGATATCATACTATTTCCAGTGAGTATCATGACTCATTGAATCAAATGCATTTGTCAACTCTTAGACAAAGAGCGAACTTTTAGCTCATCGGACGTTCCTTAACTTGGTGCGCCCTGACAATTTAGTTAGTTGGCCTCTTGAAGATATTTGGGCGTTTGGCTACTCATTATTTTCTTGATCAACTTACAGATGATTACACTAGAGTATAAGAGAACATCTATGATTAAATGAAGAGGTATACTTATAGCTTTCACATCTTCCATTTTTCACAACAGATTCATCTTTTGAGCAAAAAGGAAATGATTATTCTCAACTACAGGCAGAATTTGGATTACATCCATCAAAGCTAAAACCTTAACCCTTAGGTTCTTAAAACAATTGTGTTTCACCCATGACTTTTAACAGTTTTCACACATGACAGCTAGCTAAGTATGCAACTTAGCATATTCAAGAAAGGTACTTTTAAATAATGGTTTTCCGGGAGGGGCATAAAATCCAGAAGACAATAAAGGAAAATGAGAAAATACAAATTAGTCTAGAATATTAATGAGATTCGGACAATTTTTAAAGTATAGAAAACCGAGCCGACTTTAGAAATATATTCAGGAAAATCACATGGTTGCATCATAGATGCCCTAGGAATTAATCTATTGGCATCCATACTACTTTCATGTTCAAAATGATTTATTTATTTGTTTCTTGTGGTTTCTATCATCTTCCAGGAGTTGGATACAAGTTAATCGATCTAACTTCTGAAGCGCAAAAGTAGAATTTTCATTCCTTCTAAATGTTTAAGAGAGGAATACAATGATAGAGCTCCTTGTGTGGATAATAACCATATTACTCGTGTGTATGTGTTGTCCAACTTTAGTGTATAAATTAATCTATTGGCATCCATACTACTTCCGTGTTCAAAATGATTTATGTATTTATTTATTTAGAGGTTTTTTACAGTACCCTGGTGCTCCTTAGGTAGGGGAGGGAGTACCGGTTAAATCCAACCCTTGGTTTAAAAGGGTAGTTTGGGTAATGTTTATTTATTTTTGGATCTAATTCCTTGCCGATGGGCAGCTCGAGCAGTTGTCGTCGCCTCCCTGATCGAGTGACCATGCATAGCCATGGCCGTGTCCTCCCTGCAGGCCCATTGCATGCATCCGCCGCCTGCGGTAACTTTAGTCACCGGCGAGGCCTCTCAGACGTATGCCTTATCTGAGTGCTTGCAAGCCGTCAGCGAGTTGAATCATTGGAGTTCTTCGATCTTGCAGTTGCAATTATTAAATTCGGGTTTTGTGCATCCCTCCTTCATAGTTTGAAGATGCTAACAAATCTTCCTGATGCACGTGTGATTCCTGGCCGAGATCTCCGGCTGGTCCGGCATGGATGTTGATCGCATCCCGTAATTCATGGGGAATTAAATACCACCATCACATGGGCGCGCATATAATACCACGTTAATCACCAATCTAGATTACCAATTTACCCTTGAAATCAAGGTACTCCTCACCTTTGCGCTATGGTACTCCCAGGTATCCATATTGAAGTACCAAACCATCGTATCCATCAGATTAGAGTAAATAGATGGCTCTTATTTACTTGTGGGTACTGTAAAAGAGCTCTTTATTTATTGTGGTTTCTATCATCTTCCACGAGTTGGATACAAGTTAATCGATCTAACGTCTAAGCGCAAAAGTAGAATTTTCATTCCTTCTAAATGTTTAAGAGAGGAATAGAGTGATAGAGCTCCTTGTGTGGATAATAACCATATTACTCGTGTGTATGTGTTGTCCAACTTGTCATAGGTTGAACAAGACAAATCGAGAGAAATTAATTGTTAATGGTATGTATTAAAGCCATCAATATAATTGATCATGTTTTCCATCGGGGCCGAGGAATGGACTGATGGCTTCTCCTCCTTCCTCCTCTCTCTCCTCCCCCTCCTCCCCATCCCCGTCTTCGCTTCGGTCCCCTGGTCCGGCCCTGATCATGTTTTCCATCGGGGCCGAGGAATGGACTGATGGCTTCTCCTCCTTCCTCCTCTCTCTCCTCCCCCTCCTCCCCATCCCCGTCTTCGCTTCGGTCCCCTGGTCCGGCCCTCCTCGCTCCTCTCCTTCTGCCGTCGCCGCCTCTCTCCCTCACTGCCCCTCCTCCCTTGCCCCTTGGGCCTACTTGCTGCTCGCTCGCTTCTGGATCTGGAGCTAGGAACAAGTTCTGGGCCTTGTCGTCGGACGAGGCGGATGCGGATCTCGATCTGGAGGTTGGTTCTCCCTTCCTCCCTGTTGGGGATATAACTATTTGTGTAAACCGCCCGGGAGGGGCCGGGTTACGCAAAGAAGACTTACCAGAGAGAAGCCCAAGACCAAAGGTGAAGATGGCGGCTCATAGAGGGCTTAAGTCCTGCAGGCGACTTAAGGCCCGTTGTAATAAACCGCCATAGTAGTATGACTTGTATCATAAGGTAGTTTTAAATAGTCACTGATCCGGACACTATTTATAAGCCGGGTGGGACTCTGTAAGCCGCAGGGCGTCCACCCGTGTATATAAGGGGACGACCTGCTGGCGGCTTAGGGCAAGAAACAACTCATCAGAGAGCCAGGCATAGCGTATCTCGCTCCCTGGTCATCGAAACATCAATACCAACCCAACTAGATGTAGGCCTTACCTTCACCGTAAGGGGCCGAACTAGTATAAAACCTCTCGTGTCCTTTGTCCCGATTAACCCCTTCAAGCTTCCTAGTTGCGATGGCTCCACAACTAAGTCCTTTCACGAGGACATCTGACATGACAGTTCCACGACAGTTGGCGCCCACCATGGGGCCAGCGCACGGTGGATTTGAGTTCTTGAAGGGCAACTTCGAAGGGCTCAAGGGATACGTAGTGGGCCGGATGACCAAGAGTCGTCGCGGCAAGATCTACATCGACGATGAAGGCTGGGGCCCCGACGCCGGCTCAATTGAGTACGGGTACCGGGTCCCCTTCGGAGGGATCCACGTCTTCATCGGCCGGATTGGTGAGCCGGGGCCTGAGCCGGACAACTGCACCGACCTCGTCGAGACGGCTCAGCGTGCGAAACCCACCCGAGCTCAACCCGGCATGAAGCGTGTCTTTGTGGGTTGCGTCCATGAAAAAGAGCTTTCTGAAGGACCTGAAGATGGTGGTGAGACGGTCGTCCACTCTGACGGTGATTCGTCCGCCGGTTCAACAGATTCTCTGTATCAAGTTCAAGATGGTGTGCTCGGGGGCTGTTCCGATGGCTTCAGTATTCCGGACCCCTGTGAGTCGCCGAATTGGGCAGGAGTCTTCATGGCTGGGACTCAACCCGGCCAAAACTCTACAGCCGCAACTGCAATTACGACCGGGATTGGAGCAGCCGGGGGTAGGAGGCCCTGTGCGCCCGCCGGCTCAAGTGCTGATAGACCTCATGGACAAGCTTACGGCCCTGTTAACTGCCACGGTTATCCCTGCGAACAAAGATGAGCATGACGCGGAGGTAGCAAGGGTACGTGAGGAGATAGCTCAGGCCAAGGAGGCCTTGGCAGCTAAGGATACTAGACTAGCTATGGAGCGGGCGGCTCTTGACGCCCGGGCACAGCGGTTGCAGTCAGAGGCATACCAGCTCACGATGAGCTTAAACGCGTCCAATGAAGTAATGAGGAGGAGACACCAGAAGACCCAATCCCGGTTACCTCCGAATTATGACCCTCGAGTTCTTTTCGCTACACCCGGAGCCGGCCCAAGTAACCCGCCAGATGCCAATCAGTTTATGACAAACGGAGCAGGAGGACCGGCTCAGTGTCGAGAGATGCCACCTCCTCATGTGAGCATGGCATCACCGCGTTATGTGCCGATACCGGAGCGTCACTTTTCCAACCCCATGGAGAATTTAATCGCAGCGTCAGCACGTCTAGCGGCTCTTCCAGTGGACGGTGATGATCCAACAGTGGTGGAGACCCGGAGGATCAGGGAGCTTGTCCAGACGGCCCTGGCTCAGCAAGAGACATATTCTTATAGCCGGGATATGATTCATTCAACCCCTCCGCCTTGGTTAGCACCGCCCCGTCAGAACCGGAGCCCGAGTTAGAGCAGGCACATGGAGTCTTAAGCTTTGTCAAGCAATGCCCAATGCCGTGACCAACATGGTGGCTATAACCCGGTGCAAGACCGAGTACGTCAGGAGAACGAGCGGGCGGCGCAGCTGGCGGCTCAACAGGCGGCTCAACAGGCGGCTCATCAGGATATTCCAGAGTATCCAACGACTTCTATGGAGATGGGAGTGGCCACCAGAACCGGTGGTGTTCCTTGTTTGATACCGGCTTTGCGCAACGTGCGCCTGCCCAAGGACTTCAAGGGACCTCGGAAGGTGCCACGGCCGATTTAAAGCCTGGAGCATGGATCGAGAGATATGAGATGGCCATGGAGCTGTTGGAAGTCAGTGACGCGGCAATGGCTAAATACTTCACTATGATGTTAGATGGAACGGCCCGGTCTTGGTTAAAAAGTTTACCACCCAATTCTATTGGTTCGTGGGAGGAGTTAAAAGCCCGTTTCATCCAGAACTTCAAGGACACCTGTAAGCAATCTATGTCAATCGTGGACTTGACGAATTGTAAGCAGGGGGAGGGTGAATCCACCACCCATTGGGTACGCCGAGTCAAGGAGATAATTCATTCATCTGATAAGATGGATGCCGGCTCTGCAGTCCTCATGTTGGAGAAAATTGCAGCTTTGAGCCACTGAGGCAGAAACTAGGGCGCCTTAAGTGTGACTGTAGGGATATGGGTACGCTAATGGCGGCTTTAGTCAAATATGCCGATTCTGATAGTACCAAAGATCCCGCGTCTGACGATGAGAAGACAGGGAAGGGAAAAAAGAACGGTAATGGAAGGGGTCAACAGCACAACTCGGGGAACCAAAGCGGCAATAAGCGTAAGGCGGACGGCAACCCGGAGCTTGTAGCCAACGCTAATACACAGGGTAACAATCAGAGACGTAAGGGTAAGTGGCCTCGATCCGGCGGGTCAGGCCCATCTCTTGAGCAGCTACTTAATGAGCCCTGCCCGAAACACGGCACCCGGGAGCACCCCGCTACACACCTGTGGAAGGATTGCGCGATCATGAAGGCGTTTAAAAATTGCAATACCTTTGATGGTAGTCATGGATCTGGCGGCGGTTTAGGGGCTGGCGGCTTTCATGGCCCGGGCAGCGGTTCAAATTCCGGTTTTCAGGGACAGTCGGGTGGAAATAATCAGCAGCAATCTGGTCAGGGAGGACAACAGTAGTAGCAGTCGGGTTATCAGAGCCATCCAAAACAGTTGAGTGGTGGGCAGTACCATGTATTTACCACTAGCTTATGCAAATGTGACTAGAAGGTTCACAAGAGGGCCGTAAATTCGGTTGAGCCAGCAATTCCTCGTTATTTGAGATGGTCAGAACAACCCATTATTTGGAGCAGAGAGGAGCACCCTCCACGTGTCGATAATCCGGGTCAGTTAGCCTTGGTGGTAGCGCCCCAGGTCGGTGCATATAAATTACCTAAGGTACTCATGGACGGAGGTAGCAGCATCAATATACTCTATTATGAGACCTTTCAGCGTATGGGGTTGACTGAGAAGAATCTGAGAACATCCAACACTGTTTTCCACGGGGTGGTTCCAGGCAAGTCGGCTTACCCAGTTGGCAAGATTGAATTGGAGGTGGCTTTTGGAGATGAGTATGATTCCAGGGCTGAGAAGTTGACGTTTGAAGTAGTCAAAATCAAGAGTCAATATCACGCTCTGTTTGGGCGACCGGCTTATGCTAAGTTCATGGCACGGTCGTGTTACGTTTACTTACAGCTCAAGATGCCGGGTTACAAGGGCACCATCACTGTGCATGGGAGTCGAAAGGTGGCCTTGGAATGTGAAGAAGGCGACGCGGCTTACGCTGAGACTGCCTGTGCCGCGGAGGAGCTCAAATTCTATCAAGACAATGTTGACCCGGCGGATATGACCTCCCTCAAGAAACCAACTACTGAGCATGACCCGGCGTTGAAGTTTAAATCAGCCGCTGAGACAAAGCTTGTTGACTTTACCCCGGGAGACGCCTCTAAGCAGTTCAGTATCAGTGCCAATTTGGATCCTAAATAGGAAAGCGCGCTCATCGAGTTCATCCGTGAGAACCGGGACATCTTTGCATGGAAACCTTCTGACATGCCGGGTGTACCGAGGGAACTCGCTGAGCACACTCTCAATATTGATCCGAAGTATAAGCCGGTCAGGCAGTTTCTCCGACGGTTCAACGAAGAGAGACGGAAAGCTATTGGAGAAGAGGTTGCCCGGCTCTTAGCGGCCGGGTTTATTGTTGAAGTTTTTCATCCGGGGTGGTTGGCTAACCCGGTGTTGGTGCTCAAGAAGAACGGCACTTGGCGGATGTGTGTGGATCACACGGACTTAAACAAGGCTTGTCCGGCTGATCCCTTTGCTCTCCCCCGTATTGATCAAATCATTGATGCTACGGCGGGTTGTGAACGTTTGAGCTTCTTGGATGCTTACTCTGGTTATCATCAGATCAAGATGGCAGTTAAGGACCAGGAGAAGACAGCTTTCATCACTCCATTTGGGGCCTTCTGTTATGTAGCTATGCCATTTGGACTCAAGAGTGCCCAGGCGACTTATCAGCGATGTGTGCAGAACTGTTTGCACGATCAAATTGGGCGTAATGTTCATGCTTATGTGGATCACATCATGGTGAAATCCAAAGAAAAGGAAACCGTAATATCCAACTTGAGAGAGACCTTTGACAATCTCCGGGTTTACAAGATGATGCTTAACCCGGCCAAGTGTGTGTTTGGTGTACCTGCAGGCAAGCTCTTGGGTTTTCTGGTGTCAAACAGAGGCATTGAAGCTAATCCGGAGAAGATCACAGCGATTACCTCTCTGGCTAAGCCGGCGTGTATCAATGATGTTCAGCGCCTGGTGGGACGTGTTGCTGCTTTAAGCTGGTTCATAAGCCGGTTAGGGGAGAAGGCCTTACCGCTATATCAGATGATGAAGAAAACAGACACTTTCGTCTGGAGCGATGCTGCTAACACTGCCTTTGAAGATTTAAAGAGACAGTTGTCTGAGCCACCGGTTCTTGCGGCTCCCATTGATAGAGAGCCGCTATTGTTATATGTGGCTGCTAACTCGCGGGCCGTCAGTGTTGCCATCGTGGTGGAGCGTAAGGAGGCAGGCAAGGAGCATCCGGTTCAACGGCCGGTTTACTACATCAGCGAGGTGCTCATTGAGTCTAAACAAAGGTATCCACATTGGCAGAAGCTTGTTTATGGTGTGTTCATGGCAAACCGGAAGCTGAAGCAGTACTTCCAAAGTCATCCTATAACGGTGGTAAGTTCAGCTCCTTTGGGAGACATCATTCAGAACAGGGAGGCCACAGGACGAATCGCCAAGTGGGCTATTGAGCTTGGGCCTTATGATTTGAAGTATATGCCCCGTACTGCAATCAAATCTCAGGCCTTGGTGGACTTCATCAATGATTTGACAGAGTTGCAGGCACCTGAGGAGAAGCCCGATAATACGTATTGGACTATTCACTTTGATGGGTCCAGGCAGTTAGATGGATCAGGGGCTGGAGTTGTTTTAACTTCCCCTCGAGGTGACAAATTTCATTATGTGCTCCGGCTCATGTTCCCCTGTACTAACAATGCAGCTGAATACGAGGCCTTGCTCCATGGTCTCCGGATGGCTAAGGAGATGAATTTAAGCCGGGTAAGGTGCTTGGGCGACTCAGACCTCGTGGCTCAACAGGTCTCAGGCACGTGGGATTCTAAGGATCCCCTTATGGCGGCTTATCGTCGTGAAGTGGATGATGTAGCTGGGTACTTCAAAGGGTATCAGGTGGAGCACATTGATAGACGGAAGAATGAGGCGGCTGATGCGTTAAGCCAGTTGGGCTCTCAGTGTAAGTCGGTGCCGCCTAACACCTTTCTTGACGTTCTGCATAATCCTTCTGTCAAGGTACCTACAGAAGAAGAGCTTGCAGTGCCAGACCCAAAGGCACAGTTGGTGGCCGCACTTCACGTCATCCCAGATTGGACATTGCCATACTTGGCTTATATGACCCGGGGAGAGCTGCCTGAGGATGAGACCTTGGTGAGACAAATTGTCAGGCGGTCCAAATCCATGGCAATTGTTAATGGCGAGTTACATCACCTCAGTGTCACAGGGGCGTTCCAGCGTTGTGTGTCACCTGCAGAGGGTTAAGAGATACTCCGAGAGATCCACGAAGGGGATTGCGATCATCATGCCGGCTCAAAATCTCTGGTGGCCAAGGCTTTCCGTCATGGTTTTTATTGGCTGACGGCTCATGCTGATGCAGAGGATCTCGTTAGCAAATGTGACGGATGTCAAAAATTCTCACGACGAGCTCATGTGCCGGCTCAAGAATTGAGGATGATTCCAATTACTTGGCCGTTCGCAGTCTGGGGGCTTGACATGGTGGGACCCTTCAAAAGGTCTAAGGATAAAAAGACACACCTCCTGGTGGCAGTGGATAAATTTACAAAGTGGATTGATGTAGAGCCGGTTAGTCAGTGTGATGCGGCCACAGCAGTTCAGTTTATCAAAAAGGTGATTTTTTGTTTTGGTTTTCTAGATAGCATCATAACTGATAATGACACTAATCTCTCCAAGGGTGCCATGGAAGAGTTCTGTCAACGAGAGCATATCTGGCTTGACGTTTCGGCTGTTGCTCATCCTCAATCCAATGGTCAAGCAGAAAGAGCTAATCAGGAGATCTTAAGGGGTATCAAACCACGGCTCTTCGTCCCCTTACAGCGGACTCCGGGTTGTTGGGTGGAAGAGTTACCCTCTGTGTTGTGGAGCATCAACACTACACCTAACAGATCCACGGGTTATACACCTTTTTTCATGGTTTATGGAGCAGAGGCAGTTCTGCCAAGTGATATCCGGCACGATTTGCCCCGTGGGGCGGCTTACGTTGAGGCTGATAATGAAAAAGCTCGACAGGAGGCACTTGACTTGTTGGATGAGGAGCGAGACTTGGCAATAGCCCGCTCAGCGATTTACCAGCAAGACCTTCATCGCTATCACAGCCGCCGGGTCAGAAGCAGAATGTTTCAGGAAGGCGACTTAGTGCTCCAGCTCATCCAGGATCAGTCCGATATGCACAAGCTATCCCCTCCTTGGGAAGGACCCTTTGTGGTCAGTAAGAATCTGCTGCACAACGGGTCATACTACCTCATTGATATACGAGAGCACAAAAACTCACGTAAATTGGAGGGGGAGACCCGCCGGCCGTGGAATATAGCCCATCTTCGGCCTTACTATACTTAAGCCACCGGCTCTTGAGATGTATATATTATATAAAGTAATAAAGCAGGACCTCTGTCCTTTTTTCACCCTCAAAAGTTTATATGTCTTTTTGTCAGATGGTGGAAACTACCAATAGGGCACGGATCATATCTGAATCCGGCTTTGCCTTTGGTCCGGCTTATGATCATATCTGAATCTAGCCATGATCACTTGGGGGCTTCCTGTTCAAACATAGGTCGTATCCGAACCAAAGAGAACATAGCTGTTGATACCCACTTGATCGTCATACTGCCAAACCTACTTGGGGGCTTCTTGATCATATTTGAATCACAACTTAACTCCTTTGGGTCTGACGTGGATCGTATTCGAATCAGCGTCATTAAACAAATTTTATGGTCACTTGGGGGCTTCCTGTTCAAACATAGGTCGTATTCGAACCAAAGAGAACATAGCTGTCGATACCCACTTGATCGGCATCGCCAAAGCCACTGGGGGCTATATGATCGTATCCGAATCTTAGCTCAACCCCTTTGGAATGGTTTACTGATCGTATCCAAATCAGAAGCCTGTAAAGTATTTTGATTATCCTGAAACCTTGTGAAAAGCATTATGAGATGTTTTTTGTCTTGCCGGTTCAATATTTATCATTCCAGGTTGTTAAGAGCCGGGTGAACATCATATGAGCCGGAAAGATTATCAAAGGATCGCAGGTATGCTATTATGCTTAAGTTTAACAAAATATAGTCATAATCAGCTTGTATATTAGTCTTTTGGTTTTGTGTTCCGGGTTGTCAATACTTTCCGTGACCCCGGACGCGATAAACTGCCAAGGGAATTTTGCTTGTTTTATGTGCAGAATAAGGCAAGAAAAATTAACACGCCAAGGAAATCACAGTCAGAAATATATAGCAGTGGAGGCTTACGAAAGTGTTAAAACGCTAGGAACATGCGTGAAGGCATGACAATCATTGGAAAGTTTTTTCTACCCTATTACAAGACTCCCCGAGTCTGAATAAATGAAGCATTGTTTTTTTGCAAAATGCCTGGCGATTCACTCCTTCGGCGGGCTTGAAGTCTCCGAGTTATCCTTCTCCGCTTCTCCGTCGGCTGTTTTGTCCTGGAAAGTTGACGAGGCCCAGTCAATGCCGCTCAAAGCTTCAAACTCAGCTTCATCATCTATTAAACCGGCTGGGTCCACTTCAGGGGCAAAAGTATGCTTACGGATTGGAGGGATCAGGCTGATTTGATCATATGGAGTATGGAATTCTCCGGTTTTCACTGTCATAAGCCGGCGCATACTTGCTAAGGTTAGTGTCGTTTCCAATAAGGGTCGACACGGGGCGTATGGCTTTGACGCAGGCGGTGAAATCATGGTTGTCAAATACAGTGTCGTCTTCCTTCAGACTTGGGTATCCAAGGGCAAGGTCGGTTGGGTCTAGTTCTGGGAGCCACGCTTTAGCCCGGCTCAATGCGGTTACGGCCCCGGCTCTTGAGGACGCCCGCCTTAAGTCTTGGATCCGCTGAGGCAGGAAAGCGAGGCTCTTCAACATGTCTTGCAGAAGGTGGGAGGAGGGCTTGATAAGGCTACAACGGACAAAGCACGTTGTGACCCGGAGTACAGCTGTTCCACTAAGGTATAAACTACTTTAAGCTTGATCAGCATGTTTTGTTTAAGGTTGGTACTCCTGGGGCATGTGTGTACACAAGTATAACAGTCAGCTGGAAGTAATTATTACAATAGTCATTGAGAGGTTACAATGTTTAAGGTTTTGCACAGTAACTTACCAAAGATGGCTGAGACCATTTGAGATATCTGCCGTTTTAAGTCAGACAGCTCGATTGTTGCCTCTGCAAGAGATGCTTCTGCTGTCTCGGCCCGAGTCACCAGTGAAGCATTCTCATTAGCGCAAGTTTTCTTCTCCGACTCAAAATTCTTCTTCAGCTTTTCATTTTTAGAGACACTGAATTCAAACTTGGAGTTAGCCTTCTGAGTCTCAAGTTCTTGAGTTTCCAGACGACTCTTCAGGACAGCAAGCTCCGATTCAAACTGACTTATCGTGGCCTGCATTGACACCATGTTATGGTAAGGATTATAGTAAGGTAACATTTAAGTCTCAAGCACTTTACAAGTAAAGATACTTGACACTTGGGGGCTAATGTATGCTGAAGAATTTTAAACTTATCATACCTGGTCACGCATATTAAGTCTCAAGCACTTTACAAGTAAAGATACTTGACACTTGGGGACTAATGTATATTGCAAATTTACAGCTATCATGTTATAACCGGGTTAAATATATTCTCTTTGAACCGGTTCAATTAATAAGTAAAGCAGATTTCTAAGTCTACAGCATATTGATTCATAAGCGATAGACTTGGGGGCTGGTACAGTATGTAAGACTCAGGTAAAAAGTATAAGTTATACCTCAGATTTGTGCTGTATTTGTTTTACCATGTCAATTTCCAGGTCACGGCTATTATGCACTTGATTCAGATAGCCCGAGACTGTATCACCAATGCTTAAGTGAGTGTAATCAGTAATGTCCTGCTTGGCTTTTCGGCGTTTGGCAAGTTCTTCCTTGGCGGAAAATTTGGCAAGAACGGTAGGCCACCCTGGTTCAACAAACTAAGACCTCACAATCTCAACTTCCGGTTCATTTGTCTTGACCAGGCTAGGAGTCTCCGGGTCATTTGTGTTGAGAGTATCTTCAGCAGACGGATCAAAGGTTGGCACTGGAATATCAGAAGCCGGATCAAGTGGCGGCTGATGGGTTGAGCTGTCTGGAGCAGACGCATTAATCTCCGGTTCAGTTACAATCAGATCTTGGGACGGCTTATTCTTCTTCGCCCTCTTGCTGGGTTTCACTTGCATGCTGTTAACAAAGGAAAGAGGATGAATATGCAAGCATGGGTAAAGTAAAGTTTAAGGTACATAAGGTTACATTACCCGAGTGCAGTTTTGAAAGTCGGCATGTTCGACTGCATGGATTCACCAGAAGAAGGAGAGGTTTCCTGATAGTTGGAGTCAGACGAATTGAGAGGATGACGAATTAAGCCCGCTAAAGGTAAAACAGAATGTAAATCGGAGATAACCTCAGTCCGACGCTTCCTGGTTACGTCAGGTAAGCCGGAGGAGAGTTCCGCATCCTTATTGTTCCGGGTCTGCCTCCTGTTCTCAAGCTGTTGTTGCTTCAAAAAAATTGAGGATCTTGATAAGCAAGAGCATGTGAAAATCTTATTTTCCGGGTCACCCTTCGGATCTTTTGCTTTGGCAAAGGCTCTGAATCGGAGGAGATTATAGTTACCTCTTCATTGGCAGCTTGACTCTTCCCCGCATCCTCCTAAAGGGATAGAATGTCAAACAGGTAATGACAAGGGAATTAAGAAAATTTAAAGATTACCTCTTCATCATCCGAAGAACTGTCCTCCAATCTGAGTAAGTCGGAGGCACTGGGTTTCTTCTTCTTTGAGGTTCCCGTCTTGGCGGCTTTCCTTTCGGCTTTCTTGGTCGTCCTGGCTTGTTTGGCAGCCTCATGGTCATATTTGGCCTTCCAGAAGTTATCATCAGCCTGTGGAAAGAATAAGGAATTATGAGTACCAAAAAAGGTATAACACAGCAAAGAGTATTTATTAAGATTGACAACTTACTGGAGGGGCCGGATTCTTCTTGCAAAAGGGAAGTAAGCCGAAGGTATTACTTGTCACAGCGCCCTCCTTCAGCAGTGACTGGGTTGTAGCATCCACCACATCATCTGGTAAGTCGTCAGGGCTATGGTGTAACGGGTCATCCTTTTCGCCTGTGTAAGTACACATTAAGCCGGAACGGCGGCTTAATGGAAGTATTCGCCATGTAACCCAGACTCGGACCAGATCGACGCTGTTTAAACCATTTCCCAAGAGAGCTTTGATCTTCCTGATGGTGGGATTGAGAGGCAGACGTTCGATGGCTGTCAGTTTGTCTGCTAGCGGATGGTTGGACTCAAGACGCAGGGCACGAAAGCCGGGCAAAGGCTTCTCGTCAGCCGGAGAAGTGTTCTGACAGTAGAACCACGTCTGGTTCCAAGATTTTGGGTGACTCGGCAGCTCAGCATAAGGAAAAAGGCAGTCTCTCCGTCGCTGGATCGAGATGCTGCCAAGCTCAAGACTGGGCCCGTTGGCCCGTTCATTTTGCCGGTTCATGTAGAAAAGTTCCCTAAACAATAGCAGACTTGGCTCTTCTCCCAGGTACACCTCGCAGAAGACTTGGAAATTGCAAATATTTGACACGGAATTGGGTCCGATGTCTTGATGTCTAAGGTCAAAGAAATTCAAAACCTCCCTGAAGAATTTTGACCCGGGAGGAGAAAATCCCCGGCTCATATGATCTGTAAAAATTATTACCTCCCCTTCTTTGGGTTGAGGCCTTTCTTCAGACGGGTCAGGGGCACGATAAGACATGACCTCCTTTTTTGGCAGATGGCCAGATTTCACGAACTCAGACAGTTTGCTCTTGGTAACTATGGATGGGACCCAATTGCAAGTTACAGGGGCCTTGGTAGCCTTAGGAGCCATGACAACAATTGGCCTATGGAAAAACAAGAAGATCCGGTTCAATTTTAACCCGGGAGGAAAATCTTAAATTATTCAAGGTGGCGGCTTAATGAGGGGCCTAATGATATAAGGATGAATGTGCAACAGTATTTAAGCCGCTACAAATATCAACAGCAGTTCAAAATTCGAAAGGTCATGAGAAGCAAGCAAGGCTCATAGATCAGTGTTATTTATTTAAGCCGGACCAATGGACAGTTGTGTTTAAGGGCATCTACCAGAAGAAGTTTTCCGGGTGATAAAAACAGGTTTCATAATCTTCTGCTAATATTTGAGATCAAAGGTCTGTTCTGATAAGAAAATTTTCTAGACCTAAAAGTAGGGTAGAGAAGTTCATACACTCGAAGAGGGTTTCCAAACAAGGGAAATGAGATCTGTTTCTATGCAAGATAAACACAACCAATTACCGCAGCAGTTCTACGTAGTTTTTATGATCTAAAGAGGGCATTGGAGGTGAAAACTAGCGAAGGTTTGCTTCGGGCGGTGATGAACGCCGACAAACTCGACAAAGTTCCAATACAGATCTAAGAAGGGGAAGGAGAGGAACTCACGGATGTGGACGAGCTACGGAGGTTCGCCGTCGATTTCTGGTCAGAGTCAGGTTGATGCAGCGGCCCGAGTCGGTGAAGACGAGGGGTTCGACGGCGGCGGCGGCGGAGCTCGAGAGGAAGCAAGAGGAAGAGGATGAATGAAAGAAGGAGGAGTGAAAGACCTAGGTCGCCCTATTTATAAGGGAAGAATGACTGAGATAGCGCGAGAAACAAGGAGACCAGAACATCATTATCCAGCGGCCCCGACGCCTCGATTCTCGGGATGGTCAGTAAAGGCAAAGATCCGTTGGAAGATACGACGGAGTAAAAATAAGTTTTATTGAAGATGACGTCACGGTGATTTAACCCAGATCCATATGATGACATCACGGCGGGTTAAAATCTTCATGCAAGACACAAGACTAAAGATATTTTAAGATTGACATGAACAGGTTCAAATCAATCTGGAACCTAATGTTGGGGATATAACTATTTGTGTAAGCCGCCCAGGAGGGGCCGGGTTACGCAAAGAAGACTTACCAGAGAGAAGCCCAAGACCAAAGGTGAAGATGGTGGCTCATAGAGGGCTTAAGGCCTACAGGAGACTTAAGGCCCGTTGCAATAAACCGCCATAGTAGTATGACTTGTATCATAAGGTAGACTTAACTAGTCACCGAGCCGGACACTGTTTATAAACCGTCCGGGACTTTGTGAGCCGCAGTGCGTCAACCCATGTATATAAGGGGACGACCTGCTGGCGGCTTAGGGCAAGAAACAACTGATCGAGAGCCAGGCATAGCGTATCTCGCTCCCTTGTCATCGAAACATCAATACCAACCCAACTAGACGTAGGCCTTACCTTCACCGTAAGGGGCCGAACTAGTATAAAAACCTCTCATGTCCTTTGTCCCGATTAACCCCTTCAAGCTTCCTAGTTGCGATGGCTCCAGAACTAAGTCCTTTCACGACACTCCCCCTGGCTTCTCTTCCGTTCGCTTCGCTGGCGGCGGAGTCGACGGCGTCTGGTAGGGTTCGGAAGTTTGCTCCGGGCGGTCGTGGTCGTCCGGTGGTCTCGGTTGAGGTGGATGGCTCGGGCTGGCTCCAGGTGAGGCGCGGCCGGCAACGGAAGCGCTCGGGGACGCTCTCCTCGCCGGGTTGTGCGGTTTTTCGTGGTGTTTCTTCTCGGGCGGGTGGCCCTGCTCGTCCCTCCTGCTCTCCGGCGGCCTCGCCGCTGGTGGTCTCGGTGGTGTCGGTGCTGCTGGCGGTGACGACGGTCGCCTCTCCTCCATCTCCAACCCTAGATCCGTCTCCTGTGCGTAAGGCTTGTGGGCCCTCCGTACCGTTTCTGTTGGACCTTTCTGGGCCGTCTGCTCAGGCTGGGCCGCCATCGCTGTCGTCTATTTCTGAATTTCCCCCCTCTCCATTTTGGGCCCTGGGACCTGTGCGGCTCTCATGCCTTCCTCTGCTTTGGCCGGCCCGGCCTGTGTCTCCCCCCTCCTGGCCTGGCTTGCACTGGGTATTTATTGGTCCGAAAGGGTTCGACCGCCCCCCCATTTCTAGGGTTTCCTGCATCTCACTCCGACCTGCGTCGTTTCCGTATCTGCATCCCTACCTACTGCAGATCTCCTCCCTCCCCCCCCCACCTCTCTCCCTCCCTTTCCGGCTGTGGTGGCCATGGATCGCTCCCGCGGGTCTTCGAGCGAGGCGGTGTCGGGCATGAAGCGGCGGTGGGAGGACGCGGGCGATGGGGTTGCCAATCTGGAGCTCGAGGCTTCCCTCATCTCCAAGCTTGAGTCCGAGTAGGCGACTCGGCAGCAAGTGGCCTGTGAGCGCGCGGCCGTGGTGGGATCTGGATCTGAGGCCCCCGGTTCGGGCAGATCTGGGGTTGATCCATGGGAGGCCGCGGCGGCAGCTAGCGGCTCAGGTCCTGCGGCCCGTCCCCCTCCTCCTCCCCCGCATGGCCCGGCTCCCCTGGCTCGTGGTGGCGGCCGCGGCCCCGGTCCGTCGTCTGGGTTCAGCGGGCGCTCGTTGGGTCGTGGGGGCGGTGGATCTGGCTCCCTTGGTCGTCGGCTTTCAGAGTCTGGTCCTGGCTCGTCCTCTGGCACCTTGGGCGATGGGATCATCCCTCCTCCTCCTCCACCGGCCCGTCCATCTCCTCCACCTCTCCAACCTCCAAACCCTAATCTCACATGTTTCGCTTGTCACCAACCTGGTCACTTCCAATCCCGCTGTTTCAATCCCCCGTTCTGCCTGATCTGTAGAGAGGACGACCATCTGACCGTGAACTGCCAAAACCGTCGCAAATCTGCATCTTTTAAGCTTTTTGGTCAAGGCCTCCCTGGTTGCTCCTTCTTCGCGCTTGATAGTGATATCCCTCAGGTGGCAGTGGCTCCTGCGCTCTCCAACGCCGCGATCATCTCGATCAAAGACCAAAAAATCACCACCCAAACCCTCTTGGACGAGCTCAAACTATGGGACGATGGGGGCTGGGATTGGCAGATCCGACAGTTGTCTGATTTTGATTTCGCTGTGGTCTTCCCCTCTAAGAGCAGTCTCAAGATGATCTCTTCCTGCACTAGTTTCACTCTTCCTCTTAACCAATTGGTAGTTTCGGTGAAGGCGGCTGCCAATGGGGCTAAACCTATATCACCCCTCTCGGAGATTTGGGTCCTTGTGGATGATGTCCCTCCCACCTTACGCTCCACAGAATTCGTCATGGCCTTCGGTGTTCTTATTGGCAAGCCAATCTTGGTTGACCAAGATTCTCTCTCTGTCCTTGGTCCCGTGCGTCTCAAGATCTGGGCTATGGACCCCTTGTGCATTCATGGTTGTGTCGATGTCTTCCCTTCTGCGGATGGTTTCAGGCTTCGGGTGCGTGTGGAGGGTGATTCCCAATCCCCACCCCCTCCTCCTCCTCCTCCTTCAGCCGATAACCTTGGCGGTGAGGGTGACAATGTTGGCAAAATGAGCGGGGGCTCGCTCCCTCACTTCACGACCTCTGAGTGGGATGGAATGGGTTCTGAAAGTCGCGAACCTTTCAAGGACAGTGCCCCGAAGAACAAGGAAGGAGGAAAGGATCAGATGGATGGCCATGTTTCTGCTCAGGCTCCCCCGATTGTTCCACCCGCTGGTACTCCTTTGTCGGGGTGTGCTCCAACTTGCCGGCCCGGTCGGGCTCTCGTCGCTCTCTGGCATTGAAGATCTTCCTGCATCCCCGCGCCGCGTTGCGACGGGCTCCCTCTCCAAGCGCAAGTCCTCTGTTTGCAAGTTCTCTGCTCGCAGTCGGGCTTCCTCTGGGACCAAGCTGTCTGCGGCGGGCCTGTGTCGCCGTCTCGATGGTGATATGGGCGACGTGGCGGGCCAGGCTTCTCCGGTGGCGGTTCGGTCTTCTCCAATCCGTTCCCCCTCCTCCACGACGCGCAAAAGTGGTCGAATCCGCGACAGTGGTTTGCGGGTGGTTGACAAGGCGGCTAGGCATGCTGCGGCTCGTGATCTCCCTGCTTCAGGTATTCCTCCTGCCCCTTCTCCGTTGGTTCATAATACCTCTTCACCCACTAGGCTTGTTTTGCCTTCTTACTCGGATGAGCACTTGACTAAGGTTCTCGCGGATTCTGGAATCTCCCTTGATCATAATTTTGGATCTCCCTCTTCTCTGATTGCTCTTATTAGGGACAATGAGGTGGCCCAGGCGGCTTTGGCCAAGGCTAAAGAGGCCGCCGTGGCTCCTCCTGCCCCCTCAGGTGTGGCTGTTGGGGTAGCGGAGGAGGGGGGCTCTGCTAGCGGTTTTGTCCCTCAGATTTCTGTGAAGAAGGGTGTTTCTAAACGTGCTAAAACCTGCTTGGCACCCTGTAGGTCGAGTCTGCGCATTAAAAATCTTTCCTACAAATGAGAGATCTTTTCTGGAACATCAGAGGTTTCGGCGCTCGGGGGCGCCGGGACCAAATTAAAGATATTGTCATGGGTGATAATATAGACTTGATTGGCTTAGTTGAAACTTTCAAACCCTCCTTCTCTCTCCATGATCTTTCTTCGATTGCGGGGGCTGATCGCTTTGATTGGAATTTCCTTCCCTCTTCTGGCCACTCGGGTGGCATTCTGTTAGGGTCGAAATGCGATGTTTTTGATTTTGTCACCTTTGATCATGGTATCTTTTGGGCCAGCTCCGTGCTTTTTCACCGTCAGCTCAATTCGCTTTGGGAATTTATGGTTGTCTACGACCCGGCGGATCACTCCCTCTCCCCCATCTTCCTGGACGAAATCTCGAACAAAGTCGAAGCATGCACCCTCCCACTTGTGATCGGAGGCGACTTTAATTTGCTCCACTCTCCTGCGGATAAGAACACCAATAACTTATCTTGGGCGTTGCTGACGCTTTTAACGATTTCATTAGCTCCTACGCCCTTCGTGAGATCCCTAGGGTGGGCTCTAGATTCACTTGGACTAACCATCAAATTTCCCCTATTCGCTCCGTACTGGATCGAGTCCTTGTCTGTTCAAACTGGGACTCGCTCTTCCCGCTAGCTACGCTTAAATCTAAAATGATTGTGGGCTCGGACCATGCCCCTCTAATCCTTGATGCTGGGATTCGACCTGTTTCCTCCCCACCTAGGTTTCAGTTTGACGCGTCTTGGCTTCTTATTGATGGCTTTAGTGACCTCCTCGGCTCTAAAATTAGTGGCTTCCTTTCGGCGCCTCATCGTTCCTTTGGGCCCTTGGACGACTGGCATAATTGCTCGGCCCTGCTACGCAAATTTCTCCCTGGTCGGTCCCGCAATCACTCGGCCCAGGAACGCAGAGAGAAGGCCCTTCTCCTGGCCCAGATCGGAGCCCTTGACTCTTGGGCTGACGTCTCTCGCCTCTCCGATTCTGATTGGACCCTTCGCTTCTCCCTTAAACGCTCTCTGGTGCAGATTCACTGCCTTAATGAGATTTATTGGCACCAGAGGGGCTCGATTAATTGGATGCTTAAAGGTGATTCCCCCACTGCTTATTTTTTTGCTATTGCGAATGGGAGGCGGCGCAGATGCCTTATTGATAGCTTGATCATTAACGGGGTGCGGTCTTCTGACCAAGGCGCCATCCTAAACCATGTTGTGGCATTCTTTTCCTCTCTCCTCTCTGCCAAACCTGACCAGGGGTTCAGGCTATCTTCTAACTTCTGGGACCAGGGGGTCATGGTCTCCTCGGAAGAAAATTCTGATCTGATGATTCCTTACTCTGAAGAGGAGATCTTCTCTGCGATTAATAAAGTGAACCCTAATTCTGCCTCAGGCCCGGACGGATTTTCCATCCCTTTCTTTAAAAAGTTCTGGCCTATTCTTAAAGGGCTTATTTGTGAAGTCATTCAAGGCTATTGTCTGGGGACAGTAGATATATCCAGGCTCAACTATGCGGTCATTTCCCTCATCCCTAAAATTAAGGGTATCGATCTCATTTCTCAGTTTAGACCTATTGCGCTCATTAATAACTTCGCCAAATTCCCTGCCAAGTGTCTGGCCACTCGCCTCACCCCGGTGGCTCATCGGACCCTCTCCCCTACTTAGTTGGCATTTGTCAAGGGTCGCTTCATCCTGGATGGGGTCCTTTGCCTTCATGAAATTATCCATGATATCCATAAATCAGGTAGCAAGGCTGTAATTCTTAAATTGGATTTTGAAAAGGCCTACGATTCAGTGAGTTGGGGCTTCCTTAAACAAGTCCTACTGGCTAAAGGTTTTGATAGTGGGATGGTTCACCGTATTATGCAGTTGGTCATGGGGGGGGCCATACTGCCATTAATGTCAATGGGAAAGTTAGTAACTTCTTTAAGAACTCTAGAGGCCTCCGGCAAGGCGAGCCAGCCTCGCCCATCCTCTTTAACTTTGTGGCGGACGCTCTTTCTAATATCCTATCTAGAGCCGCGGAGGTCGGCCATATTTCTCCTATTAGCTCACACCTCATCCCGGAGGGTATTACTCACCTTCAGTACGCAGACGACACTATTATTTTGGTGGAATTGAACAATCACTGCATTGCCCATCTCATTTCTGCTCCTTTGCTTCGAAGCTCTCTCAGGTTTTAAGATCAACTTCTCCAAAAGTGAAGTCATTGTCACTGGTGTGCCGGGTACCGAGGCCTTACGGGTGGCCCGCCTCTTGAATTGCTCTCTTGGCTTGTTCCTATTAAGTATTTGGGTTTACCTATCACCTCTGACAAGCTCCTTGCCAAAGATTTTGCTCCTACGGTGGCCAAGGTTGGTAATCGTGTAATGCCCTGGAGGGGTAGATACAACACTCAGGCAGGTAAAGTGGCCTTGATCAATGCGTGCCTCTCATCTCTCCCGATGTTCTTGATGGGCTTTTACCTTCTTTCAATGGGAACTGAGGGAGTCCTGGATTAGGGGGTGTCCGGATGGCCGGACTATGACCTTTGGCCGGACTCCCGGACTATGAAGATACAAGATTGAAGACTTCGTCCCGTGTCCGGATAGGACTTTCCTTGGCATGGAAGGCAAGCTTGGTGATATGATATGCAGATCTCCTCCCATTGTAACCGACTCTGTGTAACCCTAGCCCTCTCCGATGTCTATATAAACTGGAGAGATTTAGTCCGTAGGACGAACAACAATCATACCATAGGCTAGCTTCTAGGGTTTAGCCTCTCTGATCTCGTGGTAGATCAACTCTTGTACTACCCATATCATCAATATTAATCAAGCAGGAGTAGGGTTTTACCTCCATCGAGAGGGCCCAAATTTGGGTAAAAACATCATGTCCCTTGTCTCCTGTTACCATCCGCCTAGACGCACAGTTCGGGACCCCCTACCCGAGTCCGCCGGTTTTGACACCGACATTGGTGCTTTCATTGAGAGCTCCTCTGTGTCATCACCATCAGGAAGGATGCCGCACCCCGTCTTTAAAGACGGCGTTGTTGCTAAAGGAGCCTTGGTTGTCGGCCAAACTCTCCGGTTAGGCGGCTTTTTGATGACCGCCTGTTCGGCCGCCGCGCCGACGACGACCTCTCGGGTCATCGAAAGCGATCTCCACATCAGCTCAGAACTCGCCGAGCAGTTAGATCCGATGGAGCTCTCTTCCTTAAATGAGCTCTTGGATTGCATCACCGCCCTGGGAGTCGCTACAGATTACAGCCAGATTGGGCTTAAACCTGATCAGAGAGAGATTGACTCTCCCCGGGTCACCCACCACGTTGAAGTGGTGGAGGAACAATGCGGCGAATTTTCGCCCATCCTAAGGACCGGATATGTCCGGATTCCTGATCCCTCCAAGCCGGACATCCGCGGAGGGGTGGACGTTGCCCAAGCCTTGAACCTAAAGTCGGGTAGCGGGCCTGATTCATTGAATAACGCCCAAGAAAACAAGCTTCCGAGTTCGGAAATTTCTTGGCCTCTGAGTCTTAGATCGGACGAGGTTCCGGATTTAAATCCACCTGCCCACCCAAATATAAGGGATCTATCCCAAATTCGGCAAGAGCCTGGGGAGACAGTACACCATTACTGGGCCAGATTCCTCCTGGTTATGAACAGGATAAAAGACTGCCGCGAGAGGGATGCAATTTCATTCTTCTGTAACAACTGCATGGACATCGGAATCCTCAACGCCATAAGTCGCCGCGAAATTACACGCTTCGCCGACTTGACATCCATAGTATGAAAGTACTGTGCGACAGAAAGCGTTCGAAAAACCGAAACAAAATTCTGGGACATTCCGACCCTGAATACAATCCCAGTCCGAAACAAAAGGGCGCATTATCGCCAGGCACCTGGGACAAACAGCAAAAAACAAAAACCCTCTATAGGGTATGGAACCGTACTGGAGGGATGGCTCAATGGACCATGTAAAATTCATAATACAGAGGAAGCCACACCAACTCATAGCCTTAGAGCATGTTGGATACTCCGGCAGGTGGCCTGAAGTGGCGAGGAGCTTCTAACTCCAGAATCCGCAGAGCACCACCCCAGAAACAATAGTACGGTGTCAATAGTCTTCGAGACTTCCGCATCAAACAATGCGAGGAAAAGAACGCTCCGAAGCCTTACCGAAGTCTACCAAGTGCAACAATAAACCCATGGAGTGACACGGCTATTACCTTTAATGCCAGTGACGAACCTAAATTCCGGACAGCTCGAGCACCAGCCGCACTGGTCCTCAGTCCGATAGTGGACGGCTTCCGGCTTACAAAGGTACTCATGGACGGTGGCAGCGGATTGAACCTCATATATGAGGAAACCTTGCGAAAAATGGAAATAGACTGGAGCCGCATTGAGCGAAGCAACACAACCTTTAGAGGAATAATCCCCAGCCGGGAAGCGTGCTGTTCAGGGAAAATCACACTGGATGTGGTGTTCGGCACGCCGGATAATTACAGATCCGAGGAGGTCACATTTCAAGTGGCCCCATTTAGCAGCGGATACCACGCTCTGTTAGGGCGAGAAGCATTCACAATTTTTCAAGCTATACCCCATTACAGGTACATGAAGCTCAAAATGCCCGGACCCAATGGAATCATCACTCTTGCTAGTGATCCGGACACAGCGCTCCGCGCCGAAAACAAGACAGACGCACTGGCCCTCGAGGCATTGTCCGAAGCCCTGGAGGACAAGGAACTAACTATGTTGCGCTCCATGGTGGACAGGGATGACGTGATACTCGACAAAAGATCCAAGTCCACCTCCTTCAAGCCGGCAGACGAAATAGTCATGTTCCAAGTCCATCCAACGGACATTACAAAAACGGCCTCCATCGGGGCAAAACTAAGCCCTGATGTAGACGCTGCACTCAGAGAATTCCTACGAGAAAATTGGGACATTTTCGCCTGGCACCCTTCAGACATGCCAGGAATCCCACGCAGGCTGGCCGAGCACATCCTGAACATCCTAAAAGGATTCAAGCCCGTTAAGCAGACTCTTCAGTGTTTCTCCGAACCTAAGAGACAGGCCATGGGAGAGGAGCTAGCCAAACTACTGGAAGCCGGATTCATCAGAGATATAAAACATCCGGACTGGCTGGCAAACCTGGTAATGGTACCAAAGAAGGACAAATCCTGGCGCCTATGCGTCGATTTCAAAGACCTAAATAAGGTCTGCCCAAAGGATCCCTTCCCCCTCCTCCGCATTGATCAAATCATCGACGCCATTGCAGGACACGATTCATTGTGTTTCCTCGATGCATACTCTGGCTACCACCAAATCAAGATGGCAGAGTCAGACCAAGCCGCAACGGCATTCATCACCCCATACGGCCCATTCTGCTTCAACACAATGCCCTTCGGGCTCAAAAACACCGGCGCAACATATCAGCGCATGATTCAGACATGTCTGGCCAACCAGATCGGCAAAACGGTTGAAGCGTACGTGGATGACATGGTCGTCAAAACCAAACACGTCGAAACTCTAATAGACGACTTGAGGCTCACGTTCGATAACCTCCGAACATATGACATTAGGCTTAACCCGGAAAAATGCGTTTTCAGCGTACCAGCCGGAAAGCTCTTGGGCTTCATTGTATCCGGTAGAGGAATTGAAGCAAACCCAGCCAAGATCCGAGCTCTGTCACAATTGGATATTCCAAAAGATCTCAAGCAAATACAAAAATTGACTGGATGCGTGGCGGCTCTAAGCCGCTTCATCTCCCGCTTGGGGGAAAAGGCATTACCCCTTTACCGCCTCCTCCGCGCACCGGACACTTTGAGTGGACGGATGCCGCCACGGCCGGACTCGAAGAAATAAAAGCCATACTGGCAACAAACCCTGTCCTGGCCGCACCGAACATCGGCGAACCAATGTTGTTATACATCGCGGCAACTCACCAAGTTGTAAGCGCAGTCCTCGTCGTCGAACGAGAAACGGACGGACACAAATTCCCTGTCCAGAAACCAGTGTACTACGTGTCCACTGTCCTCACTCCATGCAAGTCCCGGTACCCGCATTACCAAAAAATAGCATACGCGGTGTTCATGGCATCCCGGAAGCTACGACACTACTTTCAAGAGTGTTCGATAACAGTAGCCTCCGAAGTACCTCTTAACGATATCATAAACAACCGCGACGCAACGGGCCCGGATTGCCAAATGGGCCATTGACCTCCTCCCGTTCGACATAACATATAAGCCACGGCGAGCCATCAAGTCGCAAGCCTTGGCCGACTTCATCGCTGAATGGGCTGAAGCTGAACTCCCTAAAGAGTACGGCACATATTCCAACTAGACCATGCACTTTGAAGGCTCCAAAATGCTGGCAGGTCTGGGGGCTGGCGTCGTCCTGACGTCCCCAACAGGAGATACAGTCCAATATGTACTCCGGATAATGTACACGGGCTCCAACAACGCAGCCGAATACGAGGCCCTTCTACATGACCTCCGGATGGCAGTCTCCATGGGCATTCAACGCCTAGAGGTGCGTGGGGATTTGAACCTTGTGATATCCCAAATAAACGGAGACTTTGACGCCAAAGATCCGAAAATGGTAGCTTATCGCAACGCCGTCCTAAATATGTCAGCCCGGTTCGAAGGGCTGGAATTCCACCATATAGCCCGGGAAACTAATCAGGCAGCAGATGTCCTGGCACGCATCGGTGCAAAGCGCGATGCAGTCCCCCCCCAACATTTTCCTGGAAAGGCTATTCAAGCCATCCGTACAGTGGGAAGGGGAATCCGGAATTAACAATCCGGACCAGGCCGTATCACCTGACCCCGAACACCCTGACACAATGGAAGACTCTGTCAATGAAGTCACACCCTCAGCCCACATAATAATGGCAGTAATTGCCCCGTGGACAGAACCATTCTTAGCCTACTTAACTAGGCAGGAACTCCCCGAGGACCAAAATGAGGCGCGCTGCATAGTGCGGCGATCTAAAGCCTATAAAGTCCACGAAGGAGAGCTTTATAAGAAAAGCACCACCGGAGTCCTTCAAAGGTGTATCTCCGAAGAGGAAGGACGGAACCTTCTGGCGGAAATTCACGCCGGACTCGGCGGGCACCACGCCGCACCCGAGCCCTTGTGAGCAAGGCCTTCCGTACCGGATTTTATTGGCCGACGGCCCGGGCAGATGCTCAGGACTTAGTCCAGCGATGCATCGGTTGCCAATTATTCGCTAATCAAAGCCACATGCCGCCTACCGCCCTACAAACCATACCCATCACCTGGCCTTTTGCGGTCTGGGGGCTTGACATGGTGGGCCCCCTTAAAGGAGGAACCCACAAGGAAAAATATCTACTGGTCATGGTGGATAAATTCACCAAATGGATAGAGGCCAAGCCTGTTAAGACGGCCGAATCCGGACCGGTGATAGACTTCATATCCGGGGTTGTACACTGTTACGGCGTCCCCCACAGCATCATCACTGATAACGACACAAACTTTACGGCCGATGAAGTTAAACTCTGGTGCAAAAACATGGGCATTAAGCTCGATTACGCTTCAGTCTATCACCCACAAACTAACGGTCAAGTCGAGCGAGCCAACGGTCTAATCATGAGCAGCATCAAACCCAGATTAGTGCGATCCCTCAAGGAATCCAACACGCACTGGGTAGAGGAGCTTGACTCCGTACTTTGGGGGCTGCGGACCACGCCGAATCGCACTACCGGTTTCACACCATTTTTTATGGTATACAACGCAGAGGCAGTCCTGCCCTGCGACATAATTCATGACTCACCTCGCGTGCGCATGTACGAAGAAAGAGAAGCCGAGCTCGATCGGCAGGACAGCTTGGACGCATTGGAAGAGGAGCGCGACGTGGGAAAGGCCCGTTCCGCATTCTATCAACTGCAGGCTCAAAGATATCAAAGCAGAGAAGTACGGGCCAAAACTTACAATGTTGGTGAACTAGTTCTATGCCTGCCGGACAAGAAAAAGGACAAACTCAAGCCCAAATGGGAGGGTCCATTCATAATCGACCAAGTCCTGACCGGTGGAGCGTACCGTCTGCGAAATGCATCGGACAACCGACTCGAGCCGAACCCATGGAACGCAGCACGCCTACGAAGATTCTACGCCTAGCGCCGGACTCTGTGTTCGTCTCCTTCCTCTGTCACCTTCCTTTTTTTAATTTAGCTGCCTGGTATTTTTCTCCTCCTTCCTCCCTTCTTTCTCCCAAGCCTTTAGGGGCTTGCTTGCGCGATTGTTCGCACATAATTGACGCGCCACCCGTGCTCATTATACTTGGGGGCTTCTTTATCAGAAGCTTATATACACTGGCTTCATGCCCAAAACATGTGTGACACTTCCGCATGAACCTTTTATGCACCATTATATGCATCGATATGACTTAAGGTTTGGCCAAGCTGGGTTGCCTGGCTCCTGTGCTTACCCCTACGTTCCCGTTTGTTCGGCTAGGTGGTAAAGGGAGCACCTCTACGATTGTTACTGTCGGGTCAGCCGGATGTGTACCTCAGACTGGGTGAAGCCGAAAGCTAGCGTTCTTAAGGGAATATTCGGTCGGTGAATTAAAAGATGACTTTTCACTTGTTTATTTATCTGCCCCAAGATGCTTTTCTGCTTTTCTACGCAGTTCGGACATGCACTTTAGGGCATGCCTCCCAGGGAAAGGAACCCCTAACGGAACTATTCTCCCTGGAAGATGTTTCTTACTAACCATGTAATATAACATAACTAGTTGGGCACTTGTCTGCTAAAGCACTTATGACCCCTACGTCTGGTCTCCATGCATGCCCCAGTTCTTACATAACCGAGAGGGTATTCGGACACACTCCGGACTATCGGGTCCAGTGGTTGAAGCGAAAAGGTCCGCAATGACAAACGATCTACAATCTGGCTAGAAGGCATTTTACATGTCATTTTAAATTACATAGTCAATTTGACTGGGTATATTCTTCTTCAATACCATCCAACAGGCTGTCTAATTTATAGTCCTGTTGGGAATACTTGGCAGCCAGCTCTACCTGGCCATACACTAAACTGACAGGGATCTCCTTCCCGTCGGGCCCCAAAGGACCGACCTCGGCCATGTGGTTTGGGTCAACCTTCGTGTACCGCGTCTTCACCATGGCCCAGGCCTCCCTGGCGCCTTGACGGCAGGCCGATATCTTCCATAACCGGAAGCGCTGCCGCACTCCCTTCAGCTTCTCTGCAAGCTCTTCAAGGCCTTCGGGCAGGGAGAGGGATGGCCACAAAGCCTGGACGACGCCTTGCATCCCCTGCCGAACTCGTTCGTGCAGTTGCAATAGCTCGGGGAGAAGATCTCCCGCAGAACCGGGCATTTCCTCCGCAGGCCGACCTGTCAGCATATCTGCAGACATAGCTCTGTCAATCGATTTCCTCGCCGAACTCTTTTTCGAAGATTCGTTCAAGCACTTGCTAAAAATGCCGCGTCGAAGCCGCCGATTCTCCTTTATGGAATCAGATAGCTGAGCACGAACATCCTTTAGTTCCTCGCCCAGCTGGGTGTTGGCGTCTTGAAGCTTGTTCTTCTCTTGCCTCACCCTCGTTAGCACGCTCTCGCCGGCCTTTAACTGGCGCAGGAGTTGTTGCTTGTACGGATTCAATCCGGCTCCATCTGCACTGTTATTGTCAGAATTGCACACATGCCGCACGTCACAACAGAATTATCTTTCGAAGCATATATTACCTGCAGAAGTCCCCTTGGTACTCTCTGAAGTGGCCAGTGCAGCCTCAAGTTGGGCCTTGCACTCTTCCAGCTCCTGGGACAGTTGCGTATTCTTTTTTGTAAGATCCTGCATATCATATGATCCTTAAATCAGTTATCTTAACTGTTTCAAGTCTCGGGGGCTACTGACATATATAACCATCAGATTTACTCACCCGTATGTCTTTCACATACTGCTCTGTGGCTCTGGCTAAACCATTTTGAGCGGCACGGAGGTACGCATCTCCCGTACTAAAGGCGTCCAACGCCTCTTGGGAAAAACATGCGTCGTGAAGAACAGTTTGGCGACGCTTGTGGTTCATGGCACTCTCCACCTCTGAATTTGTGGTAGACAGCCCGTCCGCGTCCTCTGTCGAAGGAACGTCCGGTACGCGCCCCGTGTTCACCTTTGCTTCCGGACCCGGCCTTGAAGCCTGGCCGGTGGACATAGTCCGGCGGGCGCTCTTCTTCCTGAGGAGAGCATGAGCGTTAGTGTGATTTGAGGGCATAAACCCTAGGCGTTAAAATTGTATGCCCTACCATTGTGCCGGAATCTCGATCCGGTCCGCACTTCTCTTTAGCCCGCCTGGCTTCAACGGCCCTTGTTGGCTACCCACCGCGGGCTCGGCCCTCCGCCTCAAGGATTTCCCCTGCAAAACGAAACACTATTGGTTTATGGCAATCAAAATAAGGCATGGATGTATCCTCTTGAAAGTGCTGGGACTTCGGTCTTGGTTACCTTTGAGGCCGGAAGTAGTCCGGGATAGTCGGCCGTAATGGCCACTAAGGTATTGTCCTTACTCAATTGATGAAACACCCCATCAATTAGCTCCACACATAAGTCTGGATCCTCTTGGGAGTCCGGATCGAGGGACCGTTCCGGATCCTCAGGTTGTGGAGGAGGGCTGTTTATCTCCTTCACGGTCTGGCGCAGCTCCTGCGTTAAAATCGCTAGACTCAGTACTCAATTGTGGGAATTTGAAAACAGCTAGGCAAGTGAAAATGTTCGCTTACCCAGCTTGGAGGACTATACATAGAGAATCCGCCCCGTGGGTTGACACGGAGGAATTCCTCTTCTTCTCCCTTGTACAAAGCGGATAAGATCTTCGTTAGAGTGGCAACCGAATCCGGCCCCTTGCGACCGCACCGGGTGGCGTCGTCCTCCCCGTTGAAATTCCACATGGGGTGGCCTCTATACTGAAGCGGCTGCACCCCCCGCATAATGCATGTGGCCATGACCTCGATCATGGTCAGTCCGGAATGAGCCAGTAATCGTATCCGGCTCATCAGGTAAAGGACGTCCCTGTCAGTTTCCCTCTGAGGGTTTCGTGGGCCCCAGCTCAGGCGTTTCTTCAACGGAGCGTTATTGAACTCAGGGAGGCCGATCCGTACAGGGTCCGGCAGGGGGACGTCGTCCACATAAAACCATTCCGAAGGCCAGTCCTCAGACGCCTTCTTTGGGGTTCCGGATAGATATCCGGTCCCGGCGATGCGCCATAGTTCGGCTCCGCCCACTTGATAAATTGACCCCTCTTGAGAGCGGGGCACAAGGCAGAACAACCTCTTCCACAGCGCGAAGTGGGGCTCGATGCCCAAAAATAGCTCGCAGAGGGCCACGAAGCCCGCAATATGCAGTACGGAGGCAGGCGTGAGGTTGTGTAGCTGGAGGCCGTAAAACTCCAGTAGCCCTGGGAGAAAAGGATGAATTGGAAATCCGAGACCTCTTATTAAATAAGGGACTAGGCATACCCTCTCTCCTTGGGAGGGATTGGGGACGCTCTCCGCCTGCTCTCCGCCGCTATAGGTGGCAATCCCGGCTCGAACTGGGACCATATATGCTAGGGGGAGTAGCCCCTTGGATTGAAGCGCTACTAGCTCGCTATGCGGGACGGAACACCGCTCCCAACCTCTGGGCCGAGGGCTGGAGAGGCGAGAGGAGGAGCTGCCTCGACCGGTCATGGTGGAATGGATCTCTGTTGAAAGCGCTCTGATGAATGCTCGTGGAGGGAAGGTGGTGTGAATTGGATCTAAATCCCCGTCTCTTTTATGGGCGGCTCATTTACGTGGCCGGGGGGGGGGGGTAAATGTAAAAAAACCTGTGAAAGGATCGATATGGTTGACTAGAGGGGGGGTGAATAGGCAACTAACAATTTTTAGACTTTTCTTTAACAAATTAAAACTTGCAATGAAATAGGTTGTCTAGATGTGCAACTACGTGGACAACTTATATGATGCAAAGACAATAAGCACACAAGCAAGCAATGGATATAACTCAAGTAAGTTTGCAAAAGTAAAGGGACAAGATAACCAAGAGTGGAGCCGGTGGGGACGAGGATGTGTTACCGAAGTTCCTTCCTTTTAAGGGGAAGTACGTCTCCGTTAGAGCGGTGTGGAGGCACAATGCTCCCCAAGAAGCCACTAGGGCCACCGTAATCTCCTCACGCCCTCACACAATGCGAGATGCCGTGATTCCACTATTGGAGCCCTTGAAGGCGGCAACCGGACCTTTACAAACAAGATTGGGGCTATCTCCACAACACTTGGAGGCTCCCAACAACACCATGAAGCTTCACCACAATGGAGTATGGCTTCGAGGTGACCTCAACCGTCTAGGGTGCTCAACACCCAAGAGTAACAAGATCCGCTAGGGATAAGTGGGGGAATCAAATTTCTCTTGGTGGAAGTGTAGATCTGGGCCTTCTCAACCAATCCCGAGCAAATCAACAAGTTTGATTGGCTAGGGAGAGAGATCGGGCGAAAATGGAGCTTGGAGCAACAATGGAGCTTTGGGGAAAGAGGTAGGTCAACATTGGGGAAGAAGACCCCCTTTTATAGTGGGAGGAACAAACCAACCGTTATCCCACTCACCAGCCCCGCACAGAGCGGTACTACCGCTAGGGAAGGGCGGTACTACCGCTCCGGGCGGTACTACCGCTCGACCCAGCGGTACTGCCGCGCTGCCCGGGGCCCTGACCCCAGGGCGGTACTACCGCTAGGGAAGAGCGGTACTACCGCTTAGGGCGGTACTACCGCTCCTACTACCTCCCTTAGTGCCGCAAAACCCGACACGAAAAATTTCGTTCGAGAATCGAGGCGGAAGTAGCCCAGACGCACAGCAGTACTACGGCCGAAAAACCCAAGCGGTACTACCGCTCGGAGAGCGGTACTACCGCTTGGAGCGGTACTACCGCTGGGGAGCTTCGGCGGTACTACTGCTGTGGTCGCGGTACTACTGCTAGGGCAGAGCAAAGCATAGCAAGGGGAAAACGGCAGCTCCAGAGATGCGGAAGGAAAGATGACGGGTGTGATAAGGATGTGTACGTTTGATTCCACCCAAGTCTTACCAAAGCGGATCCCCTCTTGATAGTACGGTGACTCCTACGAAACTAGTCCACCAACAACAAAACGAAGGAGCTACACCGTCTTGAATTACAACACCGAGGGGAGAAAATCGTCTCGTGCCAATGGATGAATCTCTGAAAGAACTAAACGCACACGATTAGTCCGCACAAGCATTGTCATCAATCACCAAAACATATTGGGGATAAATATGCCCTTACACCCTGGCTTTTTGCATTCGTTTGACACGTGGAAGATGGTCATTATTGGGCACAGAAGCTGAGGAGAGCAGCACGCACTAGAAGCCGGACACTATTCAATGGGAACATGGAATTTGGAGAAGAACCCGTCTTGCAATGCCGAAGACAAACTCGTGCGCCGGATTTACCGTCATTGAAGCCTGGTTCGGGGGCTACTGAGGGAGTCCTAGATTAGGGGGTGTCCGGATGGCCGGACTATGACCTTTGGCCGGACTCCCGGACTATGAAGATACAAGATTGAAGACTTCGTCCCGTGTCCGGATAGGACTTTCCTTGGCGTGGAAGGCAAGCTTGGCGATATGATATGAAGATCTCCTCCCATTGTAACCGACTCTGTGTAACCCTAGCCCTCTCCTTTGTCTATATAAAACGGAGAGATTTAGTCCGTAGGACGAACAACAATCATACTATAGGCTAGCTTCTAGGGTTTAGCCTCTCTGATCTCGTGGTAGATCAACTCTTGTACTACCCATATCATCAATATTAATCAAGCAGGAGTAGGGTTTTACCTCCATCGAGAGGGCCCGAACCTGTGTAAAAACATCGTGTCCCTTGTCTCCTGTTACCATCCGCCTAGACGCACAGTTCGGGACCCCCTACCCGAGATCCGCCGGTTTTGACACCGACAGGAACCCATGCTGGCTTTGATAAACATAGAGGTGCCTTTTATTGGAACGCGGCTGATAACAAGCGCAAATATCGCTTGGTCAAATGGGACCTTATTTGTAAGCCAAAAAGCCTTTGGGGGCTGGGCATTATTAACACTCTTGTCATGAACAAATGTCTGCTCATCAAATGGTGGTGGAAGATCATGACCATACCCCAGGACAAGCCCCTCTGGTTCAACATCCTCAAAGCGAAGTACTTTCCCTCTTCTAGTCCTATGTTTGCTCGTGCGCCTCGGGGGAATCTCAATTCTGGAGAAACCTTGTTAAACTAAGGCCAATTTTTCAAGGCCTCGTCAAATCGTTGTTCACAATGGTAGGTCCACTAGGTCCTGGCTTGATTGGTGGTGTGGTTCTTCTTCGCTGGCTACTGCTTTTCCTGTTCTTTTTTCCTACTGCCCGGACCCTGAGATCTCAATCTTTGAGCTCGCGTCGAATAATTGGGACATGCGTCTGCGTCGTTCTCTCTCTCTCTCCCGCAGAGTTGGAAGACTGGCAGCGCCTTGTTGCTCTCTTCCCTTCGCTCTTGGAGGAGGAAGCCACGGTTGTCTGGCCCCACTCCCCCTCTGCTCGTTTCTCGGTTAAATCTCTATATGGTAAGCTCATTGCTGGGTCCACCACCTCCAAACTCAATTGGATCTGGAGGGCTCGTATTCCTCCTAAGGTCAAGGTTTTCCTTTGGCAAGCCTCTCGTGGGCGTTTGCCGACAGGTGACCAAATTCACAAGCGAAATGGCCCGGGATCTGATAGGTGTGCTTTGTGTGGTATGAGAGAAGACAAGTCACATATTTTCTTTAACTGTGTGTTGGCTAATCTATTCTGGTGTTGTATCAGATCTTGGTTGCATGTATCCTGGGCTCCGACCTCCTTTTCTGACCTGCGCATCTTGGTCAATTCTTTGGTTGGGGCCCAGTGGAGATTGTTTTGGGTGGGCTTCGCAGCCATGTGCTGGTCCCTTTGGATGACAAGGAATAAATTTACCATCGAACATGTTTTCCCTGCTAAACCTGCTGATTGCTTATTTAAGACTTGTATATTCCGGCAGCAGTGGAGATTATTGACTAAGGAGGAAGATAGGGACGCCCTCGACGCCATGTTGGCCAAGATCCGCAATTCTGCTATCTCCATCTCCCCAGTCCAAGCAGACACTTAGGCGCTGGTGGCTTGCTTTCGTTATCTCTCTATCTCCGGCCTGCGAGCCGTGTACTGGCCTGGGAGCCATGTACTTAGACTATTATCTCGTGTTGTCTGGGCTGATACTTTGCTTGTTCTCGTGCTGGTCTTTTGGGTCTGTGTTAACTCTGCCTGATGGCTTTATTTATAAAGTCGGGCTGTGGCCTTTTATCTTAAAAAAATGACATGGGAAACAATGGGAGGGAATACAGGTGACATTTTTTTGAGAATTGAGTCACTGATACGGCCAACGCATTACATTGTTACCATTACAACACAACAAATTCAGAAAGTAACCGCAGAAACAATATAAATGGCAGAACACAGAAATGCATATCAAACACACCAACCATGCACGAGTGTGCATGTACGCCTGCATGTCTCTAGACACCACCCGGGGCAATGGCGTCGTCGTCGCCAACGTTCTCCTTTGAAAGCTCCTCGAGCGACTTGCCCTTGGACTCCGGCACCAGCAGGGAAAAGAGCAGGCCCAGGAAGTTTGTGCCTGCGAGCACGAAGAGTGCGTTGCGCATGCCGATTCCCCGTGAGTAGCCGGTCTCGGGCTTCTTCTGGTCCTGCGACGCATATAGGAACCCGAACGCGCCGATGATCGCGCCTGCCTTACCGGTAGCGGCAGAGATACCATGACATGTGGACCGGAGCCTCGCAGGGAAAATCTCGGCTGGCACGATGAAGGTTGTGCTGTTGGGTCCAAAGTTGGCGAAGAAGAAAGTGAGCCCGTAGAGCACGACGAAACCAGTGTGGTGTCCTGGCTTCACCAAGTAATCGTACGGTATGGCGATTGCTAGCATGAAAATGGTCATCATGGTGAATCCCATGAGCTGGATCCAGAACCTTCCGATGATGTCGATGAAGGCGACGGTGAACCAGTAGCCAGGCACGGTGCCGCAGAGCGCGATGAGCGCTTGGGCACGGGCGATGCGGTACAACTCCTCCAATGCATTCATAGTCTTGGCCGGCGGGATCCACCCGATCTTGCTGAAGATGTCCTTCTGGAACAGGTTCTGGCTGTAGAAGGCCACATCAAGCAGGAACCAAGTGCTTGTGGTCGCTAGCAAGTGCACCCCGTGGCGCTTCAAGAACTGTCGGGAGAAGAGGCCCCAGGTATCGCCGGTGGCCCGCTCACCCTGAACATCCTCCTCTGATATCTCCTTGTTGAGCACCTTGGACATGTCTGATGTAGCTTGCTTCGTGTTGCCGGCGATGAGTGCTGTGTACCGTGCAGTTTCGGGCATCTTCATGCGCCAATAGTAGGTCAAGGCGGCCGGGATTGTTCCGAACATGACGATGATGCGCCACACGTAGTCGGCCTCCGGGCCAATGGATGCCGCGGCGTCAATGTAGAATGGCGGTGCAGGGAATGCATGTCGGAATGCGGACGAGACGACGATCGTGACGATAGTACCAAATAGGATGCCAAACCCCTGCATGGCAAACACAGCGGCGATAAAGGTGCCGCGGGTCTTCTTGTTAGCATATTCCGACATGATGGTGGCGCTCAGAGGATAGTCGCCGCCGACGCCGAAGCCAAGCCAGAAGCGGAAGAAACATAGCGTCCCCATTACGCCCTTGGCCTCGTGTCCAAACGAGAGCCCGGACGCGATGGAGCAGAGGACCATGAGGATGAGCGTGAAGCCGTAGACGCTCTTGCGACCGAGCTTGTCGCCAAGCCAGCCGAAGAAGAGCTGGCCGGCAAGTGTGCCGCATAGGGCCACGCCGTTCACGGCGGCCGACACGTTGGCGGGGAGGTGGCCGGGCTCGTTGAGGGCAGGGTCGGTGTAGTAGATGCGCCCCAGCAGCTTGGTGACGAGGGCGATGCAGAAGAGGTCGTAGGCGTCCGTGAAGAAGCCCATGCCGGCGATCACGACCGCCTTGAAATGGTACAGTTGCGTCTTGGCGACGTCGAGTGCTTTCAACACGTTGAGCTGTTCAGTCGCCATGGCCGCCGGCGATCTCTCAACTAAACTTCTTCTGCTGCTCTCTTGTTGTGTGCTATGTTTGGTGCTTCTAGTACGTATATATAGGCATAAATAATGCAAGGTGAAGGCACATATTGTGCTAGTTGCAACTACGTATATAATATCATATGTACGGCATCGCTTGTAAAACAACGGATTGTACATTATCAGGATGGTTCGTACAAAAATATACGCGGAGTCAAATGTCTTGCCTTGAGAGCTACAGCTATGTCGGGCTACATTTCTGTTATTATTAGAAGGATTAAGGAATGCTAAACTTAAGTTTATCAAGTTTGACTTTCAAATTTCAGTACTATAGAATTGTGGAAATAAAAAAATAGTGAAGCCAGATCATGGTTATGCTGGGAATATACCTGAAAGAAACATATTGTATAGACACAAGCAAGCTTTGCGAGAAAAGGTCAAGATTATACGGTGAGTTGTATCTTATGTTCTCACTACCGGCATGGATTTGGTGACCTTTCTTCAGAGATGGGGTTAATTTGTTCTCACCTCTCTATAACTACATGGTATGGCAGGAAGAAAGTAGGCACTCCGCCGATTTCATTAAGTCAGGAAAGCAACAACAAAAAAACAGAATTTCGACCATAAATTGATATGCAATGCTAGGTCCTGCAGACATAAGCATACAAATATAATGATTTCAATTGTTGTTGCTAAGTTGCTAAAATCTAATTTCATACTCCCTCCGTCCGGAATTACTTGTCGCAGAAATAGATAAAATTGGATGTATCTAGAACTAAAATACATCCATTTCTCTGACAAGTATTTCAGGACGGAGGGTGTACTTCGGACAGTTTCAGAACAAAATAACATATGCAACGGCTATATGTTCAGAACATTGGTCATCTGTTACATAAAAAGGGAATGTTTAGTTCTCATTGTTCTAGAAATGTAGGAATAAGAGGGGGGGGGGGGTGTATTTGTATTAGAAGTTGTTTGGTTGTAACCAATGCAAAAAATAGCATGCTCTGACATAATAGCGCAACCCTTAAAATCAGCTATAGCGAAGCTATATCGCGCTAAGCCAACGCTATCTTCACGCTATAGCGAGCAATTGTACATTGATTTCATTTAGCAAGACATTGCTCAGAAGTCTATAGGTGCTATTGTTTTTATTGGTTGTAAGACAGAAAAAATGAGGAAATATTCTTGAAGGATTAGGTACATGACATGGTAGTCACAGAAACATAGGAGAATCCCAACTTCAGAATTTAGATAAGGTTCTGAACAAAATAGCATGCAGCAACCATGCGTTTAGAACACTGGTAATCTGAAATATAAAATAAAAACTACTGAGTGTTTTTTTTAACAAACTACTAACATATGCAGATTTAGCAGCAAGCAGACAGGGCAGCATTGAAATCCGTACTCCGTACTATTTAAATTGTTGACTTAGAACCTCCCACTCTCTTCGTTTCTCTTTGCCAAATTGCAATCAGTTGGGCGAATCACAGCTCATAATATAGATGTGGACAGTAATTAGCTTATTTAAAACCCTCTCAACGGGAGAAGAATATGTGAAGATCCGAATATGCGGGGGAACCTTGCCAACTTGTCACTAGTTTTTGTAGTAGTAATAATTTGTAGTATACTCGAGCATGACCTGGTGCTGGTCTCCACGATAATACTGTCATAGTTATGAAGATCACGCAGCTTAAGTAATATATAGAGGGATATTTTCCATCTGTACCACAGCTTGTAACATGAAACGTGACCATATAGTCATCAATTTTCCTCAGGAACGGAAAATTCCGCCTTTCGATCTGTCAACTATTGTATTGTACTCCCTCCGTTCCAAAATAGATGACCCAACTTTGTACTAAAGCTAGTACAAAGTTGAGTCATCTATTTTAGAACGGAGGGAGTATGAGTTTAATTTCAAACGTGATCCTCCGAAATAATTGGCGCGGCTCGCAAGCTTAGCTAATAAGGGTACCCTCTCCTGCCATCTTACCTGTAGAACACATGGTGTCGTAGTTTATGCGATTAAAAATATTTGGATGAAATGTACAAGAACACAATCATTGATCCGAGAGAATTTATCAAACCCTTATCTACAACAGCTCTTATCGACAACAGCTTAAAACAAGGAAAGAGTGTGACAGTACAACAACCGTAAGCTCAGCCTGAGAGATGATCAATGACAGCCTACGGAAACAATTAGCGGCGTTAAATATAGTATACAATTAAGTTTTGTCAAGTCAGTGAGGTGTGCAAAAACTTGATAGTTCTCACTAGAAGGAATCCAGAGCATTTTGTATATTAGTTATAGTTTTTTTTTGCGTAGTATATTGATTATAGTTCTTATCTTAATAAATATTAGAGAAACGAAAAGGACGGCAGGATAGGAATGTTTTGTGTAATGCCGGGTCATCTTGTGCTGGCTAGTATGGTCATGGTGCGGTGCAGTTCGTTGCACTGTGCAGTTGTCAACTACTTTAAAGAAACTGTAGACTTTTGGCCCTCTAGCGGTTATTGAAGGCTCCGTCTTAAAATAAGTATCTTGAGTTTAGTATAAATTTGTACTAGAGCTAGTACAAAGTTGAGATACTTATTTTGGGACGGAGGAAGTATTTGTGAAACTATGATGATCTCATTTGGTAGCTGATTGTAGATATTTTCTCTCTAACTCAAGTTTTCTTAATCATGCTCTAAACAAGCATATCATTGTGTTGGGGAACATACGAGATGAAATGTTTGAGGACAACCGCCTTGTAGTACAATTGAAGTAATTTCAGTATGATCTAACGAATACATGTGATAGATCATTCTAAACTTCTTTTCCACAATACCTTAAAAATCAATAAGCCTGCCTAGCATTTGTTCTAGAATGCAACAGCCATAGCTTACCCATCAGGAAGACAGTTTCCCTCATTATTACAATGGAAAAAAAAAGCATGCAAATTGTGAACGACAACCACACACTACTAGAAAAAGGCCTGCTAGTGACGCACCTGTTTTGGCCATTAATGACGCACTACAGATGCGCCACTAGTAATTAATACTAATGGCGCATCACTAATGCGCCATTAGTATACCAGATACTAATGGCGCACCCGGGAGTGTGTCGTTAGTATATCACATAGTGCGTCATTAGTATGCCTCCCAGAGGGCCATATTTACCTTGTGCTCTGGCTTACTAATAGCGCACTTGTAGATGATGCACCACTAGTGTGCTTATTGTTGTGCGCCACTAAAATGCAGAGTGGTGCGCCACTAGTATGAATATTAGGGAATTTTTTTTCTTTTCTGATATTTGCACAGGTTACAAAACATATTACTACACAGAATATAGGCAGCACAACATATAAATAGCAGATTTATCGGATACAATAAAAGATTAGTCTCCGAATACAATTCATCATATTAGTCTTCGAATTTAAAATACCGAACAAAGTTAGAACATTACAAGTCTCGAGACCACGACTAGCGAGTTTGTCTTCACATTATAAGTCGATATCGATCATCTAAACTACCATCACATAGAAGAGAGCTGCGGTCATCACGATGAGCATCGTGATGAAACTGGTCTTCATCCGGTTCCTCCAACGCTCCCTCCTCTCTCCCGCTAGATAGCGCGTGTATCTAGCTTCCGCCTCCGCCCTAGTGGTGTACCCTTTGTAACTATTACCGCTGAAACGGTGAACCTGTCTCCGACACTACTCCCAGTCGTCGTAGACTCCGGGAACCTTACCCTTATACACAACATACAACGGCATCTCCATATATGCACTAGCCAAACAAAACGTTAGTAGCAATTCACAGACAATACATAAGCAATATATAAGTATGCAACAAAAGGATCGGAAGAGAAAAGCAACACATTAATAACACGATTCATGGTCCTAGTAATAAATAGCATCGATTACATATAAGTTGAACGACTGTCCAAACCAAAGAGACATACAAGTTCATTAAAGTTTAATATTACAACATGAGCCAATCGACATTTCAGAACTACATAGCATCACTACTTTCGACTTGACTCAGGGACCGGAGCGTGGATGAAGCTGTTGTCTTTCGTGATGGTCATGAAATCGCAGGCGTTGTCAGCCTGCATTTGTAGCGTTGTTTCTATCTCAGTGTTGGACGGTTGATATCTGAGGTGGAACTGCCCCGAGGTACGAAGGACATCTTGATAGTTCCTGTACAGTTTCCTAATAAGTGTTGTTCTTGATAGTTCCACAAGCTATTGTTTCAAGAAACTCATTCCAAAATGTCACTTTCATGCAACTATCCACCAGTATATAGGAGATAACTTATGCCTAAGGTCCATTAAGCTAAGGCGCCATTGTTACTTGTTAGCTCAAAACTCAGGCCTGAAAGCAACCTGTCATGACAACAAGATACGGATAACGGTGTACAATCTATCATCATCACGCATGACAATTACATAAGTAATAAGTTGGGTCTGCGAAAATCAAATGTCAGCCATGTCAATTTTAAATAGGTTGGCATTTTTAGTTTATTGTTGTTTTGACTATACTATCCTCTAAGCAAATTTATCTCGACACCTACTGCTAGCTAGAACTCATCAAACTAAAACAGATCAAACATCTCGCTAGCAAAAAAATTTATCAGTACAACCTCCTGCGCTTTGTTTTTCAAGCTGGTGGTGCCATGCATGTCCTCGAGGGCCTTCCGAAATACTCCCTCCGTTTTCATTTTCTCTGCGTATTAGAGCTGATTGAAGTCAAACTTTGTAAAGTTTTTGACCAAGTTTATAGAAAACAATATAAACATTTACCTAGGAAATCTATATGATGTGAAAATACATTCAATAATAAATCTAATAATATTGATTTGATATTGTATATGTTCATATTTTCGTTTATAAACTTTGTCAAAGTTTACAAAGCTTGACTTTGACGAAAGCTAATATGCGGACTAAATAAAAATGAAGGAAGCATCTTCACCAAACAATTGTGCCTTCAACGACACCACTCCAAATGGTTCTGTGATAAGTTGAGGGCAATCGTTTTCCTATCTTCCTCCCGAAGACAGGAAAAGCGATCTAGCTTTCCGCCGCCGTTCTCCGGCGGCTCTTCTCCGTCGACGATCTCGGTCGTCGGTGATGAGGGGGGTCCACGCGTGTGGATAGTTTTAGACTAAAGTAGCTTAGTTTTTTAGGATGTTCATCGTCTTGGCTTCGGCGGCGGCGATGGCGGCGCTGAAAGAGTTTCTTCATATTTCACTCTGATGAGATGATTGGTCCTATCGTTGAGGGCTTAGTTGATCATGATTTCTGTTTTCTCTTTCTTTTCCTTTTTGGATTGGAATCCAGTCTATTCAAGCAAGGATGGTGTGGCGGCGGCGGCATCCTCGTGGTGGACATGTGTCCTCGGGCTTCGTCGTTGCGACGACGTCTGTTCCAGCGTCGGCACGGAACTTGGGAGGTAGTCTGGAGCGGATGCAGGTTGCGGTCTGCATCGATGACATCTGGAGGATGGAACGTGTGCTGGGTTTGTGGTTGATGGATGGCAGGTATGGTTTCCTCCTTCGGCGCCTAAGTCATCGTGGGGTATTAGATCTGGAGTTCGATGGCGTGCCCAGGGTGTTGCCCCGGTCTAATTCGTTCAACGACAATGGCTTCACTTTTGAGGAGCCATCTTGAAGGTCCGCAAAGCTGCATATATGAAACCGCCTTGAGCTTAGGTGAGGAGGTGATTCGTCATTCTATTCTTCGATGGTTGCTGTGTTGGTGCCAGAGGCAGATGATGGACATTGATGTCCAATTCAAAGATGTTTTGTTATCTTTTCAGTTTTATCATGTCAGTCCTTCCGTGACTTATACTTTGATTTTTATAATATGAATGAGACAGTTTTGTCATGTCAATCCTTACGTGACTTATACTTTGATCTTTATAATATGAGTAAGACACGTATTCCTGGAAAAAAATGGTCCATGCCACACCAAATGCTTGCCCCAAACTCCTAGTCCGTTGTTGGCCCCAAACCAATTACATATTTACTCCCTCCGTAAAGAAATATAAAAAATTAGATCACGAAAGTAGTGAACTAAACGTAGATTGACTTATCCACACCATACAGTACGAATTCTGTCTGTGGAGGGTATCTACGTGACTTTACAAGATTATTACGCCAGCATGTCCAGAACATTGATAACAGGACAATCTGTTGCTGCACTGCAAGGACCAGTCAAAATTTTACAGTACACAAGGACTAGGCGATTTAGCCCAGCAGAAGAACTTGAGAGACACAGCCTTTATTTGGTTATACAGAACAAGATACATATACATAACTACCTTCCTAAGATAAGAAAGAATGTAATGCAGAACATAATGTCAACTCAACTAGATACATACTTCACGGATCTAGATGTGAACTCTTCTACAGAGAACAGAGATTTGACAGAGGGGTGACCGGAAACTGGGAGCAACAAGTTGCTAAATGTCAACCAGACGGTCTTTGGTAGACATGCTTTGTTCTAGGATCAACGATTATGCCCTTTCCACCATTCACTTCTAGATCATGCCTGCATGATCAATAATGTCAGCAGCGAACATACGGTGGCTACCAGACCTTGTAAAAGCTACTCCCTCCGTCCCATGATATAAGATCTTATTACATACTGTACAATTTACTCACATATTGGATGTAATAACACCTTATATTATGGGATGGAGGGAGTAGAAAAATTGCAAGGATTGCTTACTGGAAGACAAAATCTGGAATTGTTAGTTGTTCCCGTGGCACGTATCTGAACAGCTGCATAAGTCTGTCGACATAGACAACTTTCTTCCAGACCTAATTGACAAAAAAAAGGTTGGAATTGAAAGAAAAAACCGTGCCCAATAATATAATCAAATGGAAAGTAGTTGCAGCCACACTTACATCTCCATCAACAAGAAGCTGCAACGCCAAAATAGCTGTTCTCAATCCCAGCGTTGGGTGGAGTACATATATAGCCTGTGTTGACCGATGCCATCAGATGTTAATATTCTTCAAACATAAAATTAAAATTGCACAATGAGATCAAATGAGGTACCAACCTGAAGATTTCGCTGATGCTTACGACCTAGCATTTGTTGTAACCGCTTCATGAATCCCAAGTCTGGCTGTCTGTAAATTAAATTACAAAAACTTATATTACATCCAGTGCTTCTTATATGTTGCATGCGCTAAGGTTCAGACAGGGATGCAGTTTCCTTCCCAGCCTGCATATCCAACACTTACACTTGTAAGGACGCTGCTGAGTGGAAATAGACAATTGAGTAAGGCTTTTGAATCAAAGGTTCAAACTCCTGCAAACAAAGTATATCATGATACTGTCAGATTTTAGTGTCCAAATGTTCCAAACCAAGATGAATGGATAGTATGAAAAGAGGTAGTAGCAACAATCATATAAGTTAGAGAGAAGTTTGTAGATCTACTTCCATAGTCCAAGGTTGTTGCTACGTTAACTGCCACATTGGCTAGAATTTCTTGCTGCACGCCCACTCAATTTTGTCAAATTGCGTATATATAGGATTCCTTTATACACTCCCGGGAGTACTACATTCAGTACACCTTGTAAACAAATCTATGATACCGCTTTATCCTTCTCGATATACTCCCTCCGTTCCTAAATATAAGTCCTTTTAGAGATTTCAATATGGACTACATACGGAGCAAAATGAGTGAATCTACACTCTAGAATATGTCTATATACATCCATATGTAGTCCCTAGTGGAATCTCTAAAAAGACTTATATTTAGGAACGGAGGGAGTACTTCATTAATTATTCAAAGATACCCCATATGAATAGTACGAAAAATATCACCAGGGCACCTTCGTTTTGCAATATATCTTCTTTTTTCGAGGAAACGCAAAGGACCTTTGCGTTTCATTTCATTAAGGTAGAAGTACAGTTACAATCCTCCTAGGAGGCATGGGTTACCGATAGTTGGGAGAAAGTCAGTGGACATCCCAGGTTGAAGGCAAGACAGTTCTAAGTCCTAGAGCACCGGCAATATATCTTCTCACATACAGAAAATCAGTATATATGCAAAGTATGTAAAATATATGGACTTGGATGAAATTTTTTATGGAACTCACTTTGGGGTATCTAGTACTACCTCCGTAACTAATATAAGACGTTTTTGCAGTTCAAACTGGACTGTATAAGACGTTTTTGCAGAACTGCAAAAACGTCTTATATTTAGTTAAAGAGGTAGTAATTGCTAATGAAGTATATTAAAAATAATAATGTATAACCGATAAATAGTTCAATACTAAGTGGTGTATGAGGAGCAGGAGTACATACTCCCAGGAGTATAATGGTATTGTGAATTTAGATCTTTTAGGCCAGTTTGACACCTTAAGAAACTTCTGCATTTTGAGGACAAAGCACTGCATACTGATCCTCAAGGTGATGAATCATGATATCAGGGCCACTATGATTCATTTGAAATCAATCCAAAAATGTATCATTTCTAATGTGGGTAGCCTCAGACATCAGAAATGCAGCAAAAGACTTTCGGTATACACAGTTATGAGGATATGCGAGAATGAATTATGAGATGATACAAAAATAAAATTACATTCAAGTATTATATTAAGTAAAATCACAGTAAAAACATTGGACAAGCTTGAGCAATTCACTAATCAATATACGAGCGTTGAACTACCCTAACTGGCAAATCCTAAGTCAGGAAGTCAAAGGTGAACCTTTGGGGATGTTTGTGGTCAATCAAGTTTAGTTGGTACATGGAAAAGCAATCAGGTGTTTTGTACAAATAGCATGCGGGATTCAACTGTTTCAACAAAATTAAGCATCAACTAAATTACCTTTACTACATATAGAATAAATCGTTCCAGGTCCAAACAGCGAAGAAGAAAGTGAGCGCCAACAACAACCATAATTGGACGCCCTTCACTGTCAACTCCGCCACGGTAACTGCAATTGACCCAAAAAAATCAAAATACAAGCAAATGATACAGTAGCAGAAGGAAAATAACCATGGATAGAAAACAAACTAAAGAAAATCCCCCCAAAAAAGATGAATTTACATACATTATTTTCATTTCAGCGATTTCTGAAAGATTAAGGGAATTTGCTTTAGCAAGGTATCGTTGATGAAGTGAATATTCTTCTGCAGCCGATAATGCAGGACCACCAAGATCACCAAAACCAAGCAACTTAGCAAAATTAAATCCCTTCTTTGCCTGCGCAGACTTTTCCCATTGCTCCTTGCGTCGGAGATCCGGATCTTTAATTATGGACATAAAGGATGGATCCAAATATGAATCCAACTTAGAATTTCTGTATGAAATAAATTAGAATCAGAAAAACTCCAACTAAAACTAAGTATCTTGCCATTTCTGCCAACCCTCGTTAATAGTATGTTTCAGTCTCACCTTCTACGTGTCAATCCAGAACCAGAAAGAGGAATATCTGCGGGCACGGGAACTGCATACTTGCTATTTGCTGCCTCAGCAGGCAATGTTTTTATTCTTATTTTCCTTTCATCTATTATTGGCTCACCATTCTCATCCCCAACATCAGCTGGAAGTTTTAACGAAGCCATCTCTTCCTCTTGTTTGTCCCGTGGGAAATAAAGAGGAAGCAGTCTGCAGAATGCAACACTGTCAACGTATGCAGGAAAATCACCACATTTAATTAGTATTACTGGATTTCAGTCTAAGTACCGCTTATATATCTCTGTATCAGTTGATGATATGGTACAGAAGACAACAGCAGTTATTTTGTCCTTCTGCTTCTCCAGAAAACGTCTCACAGTTCCTGCTCAACCTCATCCAAAGAAGATGGGACTTAGAAACTAGGAAAAGGTAGCTGTTGAACAGAAAAATCATGAACGCAGATAAATCCATTCTTTGCAGTTTGCATCCGCAGGATAATAGCCATAGAACTAATAATCAAACAATAGCGGAATATAAAGAGAAATGAAAGAAGATATTGACAATATAACTCACTTATTGCCACATGGGCAGCCGGTTCACGGGGATAATTTTTGGCTTCTGTGTATATGCAGCCCATTGCAATGCTAATCACATGAAAGGCAAATAAATAACTTAACCTCGCATAAATTGCAGGGCGTACAACATGGAATGCAGTATTGTAAGACATCAAACTGTAACACAAACAGAATATGCAAGTATTCAAGCGTCAAAGCTTCTGATATACCTTTCCAGACCATTCTCTACGAGTAATTCCAGGCAAGACCTGTAGCAGTGGCTAAGTGCACTCTCTGCAGCTGTGTGATACTTGACAGCATATTTAGGGCCCACTGTATGGATGACTTTCCTGCAAAGCATGTCAATAAGCATGATAACATATGGAAGAGCAAATATAGCGGAATCGATTGTCATCCTTGAGTGTAAGACAGGTACAACTCTGTTCTGCTACACTTACAGAAAGTATTTACTCAACTGGAAAATGAATCATTCAAATTGCACTGTTAAGCACATTACACCCAAACTACTATAAGCTTTACAGTATGAAATGCAGAATGGGACATGTAAGCAGACAACTTGTCTGAGCATACTATGGCTATCCCGTGGTGAGCAAGCACTGCAGTTGTAATGGCTGGTGTGATGTTGCACAGCCAGAGTAATCACCCAATATGGTCAGTCCATAGTGGGCATTTTGGCTAAATAGAGATGTTCCCACTACATTGTTACATCTGTAAGTAACTAAATGTAAAATATCATCGAATGTCTAATGGTAAAATACATCAGCACTTCAGCAGATTAGTATTGCCTTGGCCAAAAAAAAAAATCGCCTAGTTCACAGCAGTAACTGACTTGACATTTTTTTTCCAGAACAGTGGGTGGGGTGTCTCAGAGAGCATCCAGGGTCAGTTGGTGAACAACAGTGACCACAAGATTGTTCGTTCTTCATGCCCATGGAATCATTGGCAGTAAAATCTTGCTCATTCTGTTAATCCAGACGATAATGTACTTAATCATAATTCCTTCTGCAGGGATCTAACTACTAGCTTTCCAAGTTACCCAAATGAACTTTATGGTGGGCACTACTTTTGGTATCCAAGTTCATTTTCAAATACATGCTAGATTAAATCCAAGTGGATTTCTGTAATCCCTGGAAACTTGTGCTTGCCAACTTAAAAACGAAGATCATAAGACGTCAAGAGCACAAAAAAGAACAATTATCTAAAATTTGACTGTCCTCATAAAAGGGGGCAAAATCAGTAATTACAAAGGATTATTGATCAAATGCACTTCTCTAGTGAGCAAACATCTTGTATATACCCAATGGGCAATGGACGACTCCCTTTGTTTAAGAATGCGTAGGCAGAACATTAAAACTTCAACAATGGTTGCCCAACTACATTTCAATACTGGGAGGCTCAGCTACTACAGCGCTCATGAAAACAAAATCAAATCACCAACCTAGCAGGCAGATCATACGCATTGGTCATCTTCGCCATCCCAGTCCGGCACCCACCCTGCAAATATCCACAAAAACAGAAACGAGACAAACTGTGACCACGATTCCAAATCCAAATGCGCGCTAGAACAGCAACCGAGAAAGTGGCGTACCAAGGTGGCACACTCCTCAGCGAGCTCCGGCCCCGCCGCCGCATGCAGCCCAGGGCTACTATGCGCCTCGTCCAAGCTCTGCATACAGCAACCACGCAGGAACCATTAGCATACACATCGATCGTGGCACGCATACTTGCGGCATCGGAAGGCGGGCGCGAAGGGACCCCGACCTCGTTGGTGGAGTTGACGACGGCATCGACCTCGAGGTTCCAGGGGTGGCCCCGCCAGAGGTAGATCCTGGAGTTGACCTCGGGGTCGACGGGGAAGCGGCACGCGCCGTGGCCCCCGCCCCCCGCGGCCGCGTCGAGCGGGTCGGCGAAGGAGAGGAAGGAGGAGGCGGGGGCCCCGGATCCGGCCGCGGTGGGGGAGGAGGGCGAGTGGAAGCGCTGGTCGGGGTCGCTCCAGCGCGGGACCTGGTCGAGCGCCACGGCCGGCTCGACCCCGCCCACGCCGGGCGCCATGGCCGCCGCCGCCGCCGCCACAGCCCCGGGGGAGGCGGAGGCCGAGGCGGCCGCCGGCGAGCGGCGCTGCATGGGGGGCACGACGGCCGGATCAGAGCCGCCGCGAGGGAATGGGCGGAGGCACGGGGTTCGCGCGCGCGCGAGGAGGCTGGCTGGTGCGAGAGGAGTTTGGGGATCGGGGCGGAGGGAGGAGAGAGAAAGGGAGATTGGATTTTGGATCTTTTTTTTTTAATATTTGCCACAATAATTGCTGCGGTCTGCGGAAATATTTTTGTACACGTGGGGTAAGAGCATCTCCAGCCGTTGGCCCGCCGGGGCGCGTAAAATCGCCGCCTGGGGGCGAGCCGGCGCAAAAAAAACGGCCTAAGGGCGAGTTGGTTCCCTGTCGCCGGGCCCAGGGCCGCTCCCAGACGCGTCTATTTAAAAAAACATTCGGCGAAGTTCAGACAAACACGGCTAAAATTCGGCAAACTTTGGCATATATTAAACATATTCACGGCTTAAGTAGCAAATTTATCTAAAAAGAAATCGCTGAACGCGGAGTAGTCGCCATCGTCGCCGCCATCCTCGCCGCCGTCGTCGTAGGCGGCCTTCTCCTCCTTGACGCGGCCGTCCCTTCTGGACCCCTGCCCGGCGTCACCATGACGGACTGGTGGTGGCGGCGGCGCGTCGTCGTCATCGCTGTCGTCGAGGACGACAACACCTCCTTCGTCGCGGCCCCGACGGCGCTGCTCGAAGCGCTGCAGGGCGGCACGCTGGCGCTGCATCTCCATCTTCAAGTAGTCCTTGCGCACCCATTTCAGGGCCGCCTCGTCGTCGAGCTCCACGTCGTCGGGCTCCGTCTTCACGGCGGGGAGCCCCGGCTCCGTTTTCACGGCCGTGAGCCCCGGCTCTGTCTTTGGCTTGACGAAGCGTGGAGGAACCGACGAGGAGGCGCACCGGACACCCTCGTTTATGACGATGCCGGCATTGCGAGTGCGCCGGCCGAGCGGCGTCTCCGCCGCGGGCTCGGCCTTGACGCCGAGCAACGCCGAGAGCCGGAGGAGTGGGAAGAAGATCGCGAGGAGGAGTGCGAGAAGGAAGACGAGGACGAACCAAACCTCCTGGGCATCCATTGCCCGGCGCGTCGGCGGTGGGTCGGGGCGGCCGCCGGGGGAGGGTATGTCAGTGGCGGTTCGTTGCCGCCCTCAAGGTACGCCAGCACGCCGTCGAGCGTACGGCCGGGGGTGCCCCACCACACGCGGCGCCCCTCGTTGTTCTTCACGTCGCCCACCACCGGCGCCCCGTTGGTGGACGCCAGCCTCTGCTCCTGGCGGCGCTCGAAGTACGCCGCCCACGCCGCGTGGTTGTCGACGGCGTACTAGAGGAGGGCGAGCTGCTCGTCAGTGAGGGAGCGCGCACACGGTCGACCTCGGCGGTGAAGTAGGGGGACGCCTCGGTGTCAGGCAACGGGGGAACGGGCACTCCCCCGTTGCTGAGCCTCCACCCCGTCGGCCCGGCGCGCATGTCCGGCGGCGCCAGGATGTTGGCCTCGAACAGGAGCCACGACTCCGTTTCGTGGAGCGAGCGGCGGCCGAAGCCGTTGGTCGTCGCCGTGTCGTCGGGGAAACGAGCGGCCATCGGGTGGCGGAGTGAGGGAGAGGGAGGGAGAGGGAGGGCTCGGCGGCGGCGCACGGGAGAGGGAGAGCTCGGCGGCTAGGGCTGGTTTGGCCAGAGGCGAGGGAGGCCACGGGCTTTATATAGCTGATCTTTTTGTGACACAAGTATCAAAGCATAAGCACATGAGTATCTTCGATCTCAATTTTTTTAGATTTTTACAATTTTTTTCTATTTTTTTATATGATCAAAGCCCTTTGACCGGACGGTAATGGCACATAAGGACATTTCTATAAGTGCACATGACGCACAGGGGCAAATTGAGAAGCTTCGAAATTAGGGGCATATATGACTAGGTGGTTCGAGTTAGGGACATAAATGCAAATGGCCCTATTAAAAATTCAATAACTGCCTCTCCCACCCGATCAACAACACAAGCTCTATTGATCACCTCATACAATCCTAACTTATCCCAGACCTCTTTCGCCTTTTGACATAGAAACAAGATGTGTTTTGTGTCTCCTAACCCGTTTGAACATGTTGGGCAGATGGGAGAGATCTTCATATGTCTATTAGCGAGTGTAACACGACATGGAAGTGTTCCATGCAATGTACGCCACATGAAGATTTTTACCTTTGCCGGACAAGATAGCTTCCAGATCTTGCTCCAAACAGGATTAGCATTGGATCTACCCATACCATCTGTATGTTGCAATTTTCTTCCATATTGTTTGTTCCATTCCTCCCAATAAGCTGATCGAACAGTGAACAACCCATTTGTTGTGAAACTCCAAGCGATGAAATTCAACATTTCATGCATCGGAAGGGGAATCGCAAGCACCCTTTGAGCATCAATTGGCCACAACATTTGTCTCACTAAGTCTTCATCCCAATAACTCATGATTGGATCAATAAATCAGAGACGTTTGACAAAATTTGCCCCCTTCCAGGAGTAATTTGTCGGGGAAGCTGATCCACGAACACCTATGGGACCGGCGGACCGAGCCCCTTTCGGTTCGGCGGGGGGCGGAGATCGCACGAAGAGCGGATCGAGGCGAAGCACACGAGCAGTTTACCCAGCTTCGGAGCTCTCCGGAGAGATAACACTCCTACTGCTGCTTGTTTTAGTGTATTGTGTTCTTGCTCGGGAGCGCTCGAGTGTTTTTCTGGCTGCGAACCGAACGAACCTCCTCTACGTTGCGCATGGGCCTCCTTTTATATGCTCAAGGGGTCACCGACAGGTGGCAACGCAGACAAGGGTAAAAATGGAAAAGGGAGTTGCGGTTGGTACAGCTACCTGTACAATGTATCCTACCTAACCCTGACGGCAGGGGACAAAGGCATTAAATGCCCGTCTGCGTCGCCCAAATAGTGCAGAAAAGGACCGTCAGGGACGCCACCGTTCGCCACGATGGTAATCTTGTCAGCGTCGCTTGCCACCTCGCACCGCTGGCTGCTCAGCCTCCTGCCACGCACCCCTGGGAAGGCCCCAGGATGACACGTTGGTGGATGCGCTGGAGCGCGGGTGCAGAGTGGTAACCTGCCACGGCAAGCGCCTTGCCGCGGCCGTTGTCTTGTCGCGTCCGGAAGCTTGTCGCTCACCAGGCCTTGCCGGGACGCGTGGCGTGTCGCGGCAAGTTCCTTGAGATGCCTTGGTTGGCCTTCCCGGCAAGCTCCTTTTGCCGGGGCCTTGTCTCCTTGGCTTGAATACTTTGTTCTTGAATGGTTCCAAAGGAACCACGGAGGACCTTGGCGGTCACCCGGCAAGCCTTGCCGCGGGGCGCTGCGATTGCCCGTGCACAAGTTCGGGATACTAGGGTACCCCTACTCCAGTACACCGACAGGAGCCCCCGGGCCTGGGCCATACACGGTGCCGAGCGCTGTTGGGCCAGGCCCAAAGTAGGGCACGGGCACGCGCGGCCTGGGTCACGCCGTATCTTACTCCGTATCCACCGCGCCCTCCCCGAACGGCACGCGTTGAATGCAGCATCGTGGGAGAGATCGTGGGTGGTTTCTTTATTCGGAAGGGCGAAACGTCCGCCCCCTCCCTCTTCATAAGCAGGGGAAACAGGGGCAGTTCGCCCACTTCGCTGGTTGCTACTCTAGTCTTAGAAATCTCCGCCGCTCCCCCCTTCTTCCCGAAGCTGAAAGAGAGCAGCGCTCCGCCCCCCATTGCCACCAGCACCACCAACACCATCGATCTCCCCCACCACCTCCGCCATGGCTCCGAAAGCCGACAAGGGGAAGGGCGTGAAGTCGGCCGAGGCGCAGCGGCTCGCGGCGCGGCGAAAGGAGCGGGCCATCTTCCCCCCTCAGCTTGATGCGAAGGAGCTAAGGGAGTACTACTACCTCTTCTGGTCGACGGAGACGCGAGCGCATCCGCGCACGAGGGTACTCCCGGCTACCGCTTCGAGATTGGCTCCGAACGGGTACCCCTTCTTCGCGCTGTTCTTCTACTGCGGGCTCTGCCCGCCCTTCTCTGAATTCTTCTGTGATATCATGAACACCTACGGGTTCCGCCTCCTTGACTTCACCCCCAATGCCGTTCTGACCATGGCAGTTTTCGCACATCTCTGCGAAAACTTTGTCGGAATCCACCCAAACGTAGCCCTTTTCCGCCACTTCTTTATGCCCCGAGTCGAGAGAGGAGAGCCCCTTGTCGGAGGAATCGCTTGGATCTCGAGAGTCGGCAAGAAGGAAGCCTATCTGGAGGGAGAGCTCCGCAGCAAGTGGGAGGAATGGAGAGGAGAGTGGTGCTGGATCGTCGAGGAGAACCTGCAGCCGTTCACCGCCCTGCGCCAAGCCCCAGTAGTGCGCGGCAACGATTGGAGCAACGTGGCCCCGGAAGACGATAGGCTGAAGATTGCCGTCACCCGGATTCTTCGCCTCAGGCTTGCCGGGCTCACCGTAGGCGCCGTTGGCGCAGATTTCCTCCGCCGCTGCATTGCCCCCCTTCAAGAGATGTGGAGACCCGCCTGGGAGTTTCAGAACTCAGCGGATATCATGAGGCTGCGCCCAGGCCTCAACTTCAACTTCACTGTCTTGGAATTGGACGCGATGCTCCTGGAGCTGTTCAAGCGTGATCCTCAACATCCATTCATGTTGCCGCGGGTTGTTGTTCCGCTGTGCAACAATTCTTCGCTTGACCGCATCCGTGCAATGATGCCGCTGTGCGACTCGCATGGGATCGTCCCAACTTGGCAAGAGCCTGCAGACGACGTCGTGCAGGAGTTCTTCGACAGCTTGGTTGAAGTGCCGGTTCGCTCCAACGAGCAGAAGAGTCTCACTCGCGACACCACCGACGCGGAGATGCAGCGCATCGCCACCAGGCTGGAAGAGGCGGCAGCAGCCGCTGCCGCGGGTGAGTTTGGATTCACCGTGGAGGAGGCAGAGGCAGCAGAGGCGGCAAGCCTTGCCGAGCGCGAGGAGTTTGCCGGCGAGGAAGGGCTTGTCGGGCCTGAATCTGAGTCGAGCGAGCCCGCCGAGGGCGCGGGCGACCCGTTGCAGATCGGATCTTCCTCCTCCCCACCTTCAGCCAGCTCGCCGCAAGCGGAGCCCCCAGCTCCAGCAAGAAGGCGTCTCCGCAAGGCCGGGGGCGTAGCGGGGCGGCAGACGGGTCAGCAGCCGCCGCACCGCGCGACGCGCTCGACCGCGGCAAGCACTATTGCCGCGGGAGCACCTCACGCCACTGCGGTAATTGGAGCGGGCTCTTCCCGGTCCACCGCTACTGCGCCTGCCAAGCGGACAAGGGAGCCTACTCCTCCGCCTCGCCGCATCGGAGGTGAGCCGGACTTCGATCTCTCCACGCTCAGCTCCGACGACGAAGAAGAAGAGCAAGATCCTTCGCTATACTTGTAATTCTTCAATTCTTGATGTGTGTCTTGTATCTGATTTGCTTTACTCTGAACTCATCCCTTTTCAGGACTCTGGCCCAGAGAGCGGCGAAGAGAGCCAAGGTCCCGGTGATTGTCATCGAGGATGAACCCACCGCGGCAACAGGGGATGCGCCTGAGACCACCTTGCCGGACCCGGCAACTATTCACCAAAGCAGCCCCCAGCGCAGCCCCCAGCGTAAGTGTATAGCTCACTTCCTGCCTTCAGGCGCGCATTGGTGCCCCCTTTTTTTGCTGATATCTGACTGTTGGTTTGTGTAGGAGCAGAGCAGCCTCATCAGGAGTGCCCGGAAGCCGCTCCCGAAATGCCATCTGCTTCAACTACGCCGCCAAGGGAGGATTCCCCGGCAAGGGAGCGTTCTCCGGCAAGGGAGAATTCTCCGGCAAGGGACAGTTCTCCGGCAAGGGATAGCACCAGCGACCCCCTGGTGGCAGAGACTGTGGCTGCAGATCCAGGTAATCCTCTCGCTTGAGAACTTCCCTTGGGTTCTTCTTCTTCTGATTTTCTTTTTGAACATTTGCTTGACTTCTCTCCCCTTTCTGGTCGTCAGATCCATCTGCCACGGAGCCGATGGAAACCAAGGCCGCCGGCGAGGAGGACGCGCGCGGCAACAACGACGATGCCGCTGCCACCGCAGAAGAGGCCGTCAATGATGATCCTGCCGGTGAAGAGGCTGCCAAAGCTGCCGGCGCAGAAGCAGGCGAGGAATCCGGCGATCGTACTGACGGCCCCGAGGCCGCAGGAGCGCTAGGCGCTACGCCGACCGCCGATCCCTCCGCCGTTGCTGCAGCGCCAGGCTCCGAAGAGCCCCAGCCCGGCGCCTACCTGAAGGCCGGCGATGGCATCTTCATCAAGCTCCCCTGGGCGTCAAGCTCTAGGGCGCCGGTCGAAGGGGAGATTTTGGATGGAGAGGTGCTCGCCTCTGCTGGGCTGACGCTAGTCGACAGGCCAAGCAGCAGCAGTGACGAGCGTGAGAAGGAGCGGCTGCTGCGGAAGCTGCTGTCTCTTTATCGTGCCCTGTTGATGGCGGCGGCAGCATTCACGAGACCCTCGGTCCAGTGCTCCACGGTCTCCCTGAAAGCGTCATGGGCGCAAGGTGAAGTGGAAGAGAAGCAACGGCTTGTCGCCGGAAATCTATTTGCGCAGGAAGGAGAGTTGGCGCAGTGCAAGGTGAACCGCTGCCGCCCATGACGCTTTCAGGGAGACCGTGGAGCACTGGACCGAGGGTCTTGTGAATGCTGCCGCCGCCATCGACGGGGCGCGGTAAAGAGACAGCAGCTTCCGCAGCAGCCGCTCCTTCTCAGGCTCGTCACTGCTGCTGCTTGGCGCGTCGACTAGCGTCAGCCCAGCAGAGGCGAGCACCTCTCCATCCAAAATCTCCCCTTCGACCGGCGCCCTAGAGCTTGATGCCCAGGGGAGCTTGATGAAGATGCCATCGCCGGCCTTCAGGTAGGCGCCGGGCTGGGGCTCTTCGGAGCCTGGCGCTGCAGCAGCGGCGGAGGGATCGGCGGTCGGCGTAGCGCCTGGCGCTCCTGCGGCCTCGGGGCCGTCAGTACGATCGCCGGATTCCTCGCCTGCTTCTGCGGCGGCAGCTTTGGCAGCCTCTTCACCGGCAGGATCATCATCGCCGGCCTCTTCTGCGGTGGCAGCGGCATCATCGTTGTTGCCGCGCGCGTCCTCCTCGCCGGCGGCCTCGGTTTCCATCGGCTCCGTGGCAGATGGATCTGACGACCGGAAAGGGGAGAGAAGTCAAGCAAATGTTCAAAAAGAAAATCAGAAGAAGAAGAACCCAAGAGAAGTTCTCAAGCGAGAGGATTACCTGGATCTGCAGCCACAGTCTCTGCCACCAGGGGGTCGCTGGTGCTATCCCTTGCCGGAGAACTGTCCCTTGCCGGAGAATTCTCCCTTGCCGGAGAACGCTCCCTTGCCGGGGAATCCTCCCTTGGTGGCGTAGTTGAAGCAGATGGCATTTCGGGAGCGGCTTCCGGGCACTCCTGATGAGGCTGCTCTGCTCCTACACAAACCAACAGTCAGATATCAGCAAAAAAAAAGGGGCACCAATGCGCGCCTGAAGGCAGGAAGTGAGCTATACACTTACGCTGGGGGCTGCTTTGGTGAATAGTTGCCGGGTCCGGCAAGGTGGTCTCAGGCGCATCCCCTGTTGCCGCGGTGTGTTCATCCTCGATGACAATCACCGGGACCTTGGCTCTCTTCGCCGCTCTCTGGGCCAGAGTCCTGAAAAGGGATGAGTTCAGAGTAAAGCAAATCAGATACAAGACACACATCAAGAATTGAGGAATTACAAGTATAGCGAAGGATCTTACTCTTCTTCTTCGTCGTCGGAGCTGAGCGCGGAGAGATTGAATTCCGGCTCACCTCCGGTGCGGCGAGGCGGAGGAGTAGGCTCCCTTGTCCGCTTGGCAGGCGCAGTAGCAGTGGACTGGGAAGACCCCGCTCCAGTTGCTGCAGCGGCGTGAGGTGCTCCCGCGGCAACAGTGCTTGCCGCGGTCGAGCGCGTCGCACGGTGCGGCGGCTGCTGACCCGTCTGCCGCCCCGCTACGTCCCCGGCCTTGCGGAGACGCCTTCTTGCTAGAGCTGGGGGCTCCGCTTGCGGCGAGCTGGCTGAAGGTGGGGAGGAGGAAGAGCCGATCTGCAACGGGTCGCCCGCGCCCTCGGCGGGCTCGCTCGACTCAGATTCAGGCCCGACAAGCCCTTCCTCGCCGGCAAACTCCTCGCGCTCGGCAAGGCTTGCCGCCTCTACTGCCTCTGCCTCCTCCACGGTGAATCCAAACTCACCTGCGGCAGCGGCTGCTGCCGCCTCTTCCAGCCTGGTGGCGATGCGCTGCATCTCCGCGTCGGTGGTGTCGCGAGTGAGACTCTTCTGCTCGTCGGAGCGATCCGGCACTTCAACCAAGCTGTCGAAGAACTCCTGCACGACGTCGTCTGCAGGCTCTTGCCAAGTTGGGACGATCCCATGCGAGTCGCACAGCGGCATCATTGCACGGATGCGGTCAAGCGAAGAATTGTTGCACAGCGGAACAACATCCCGCGGCAACATGAATGGATGTTGAGGATCGCTCTTGAACAGCTCCAGGAGCATCGCGTCCAATTCCAAGACAGTGAAGTTGAAGTTGAGGCCTGGGCGCAGCCTCATGATATCCGCCGAGTTCTGAAACTCCCAGGCGGGTCTCCTCCTCTCCTGAAGGGGGGCAATGCAGCGGCGGAGGAAGGGCAAGGGGCTCTCCTCTCTCGACTTGGGGCATAAAGAAGTGGCAGAAAAGGGCTACGTTTGGGTGGATTCCGACAAAGTTTTCGCAGAGATGTGCGAAAACTGCCATGGTCAGAACGGCATTGGGGGTGAAGTCAAGGAGGCGGAACCCGTAGGTGTTCATGATATCACAGAAGAATTCAGAGAAGGGCGGGCAGAGCCCGCAGTAGAAGAACAGCGCGAAGAAGGGGTACCCGTTCGGAGCCAATCTCGAAGCGGTAGCCGGGAGTACCCTCATGCGCGGATGCGCTCGCGTCTCCGTCGACCAGAAGAGGTAGTAGTACTCCCTCAGCTCCTTCGCGTCAAGCTAAGGGGGTAAGATGGCCCGCTCCTTTCGCAGCACCGCGAGCCGCTGCGCCTCGGCCGACTTCACGCCCTTCCCCTTGTCGGCTTTCAGAGCCATGGCGGAGGTGGTGGGGGAGATCAATGGCGTTGGTGGTGCTGGTGGCAATGGGGGGCGGAGCGCTGCTCTCTTTCAGCTTCGGGAAGAAGGGGGAGCGGCGGAGATTTCCGAGACTGGAGTAGCAACCAGCGAAGTGGGTGAACTGCCCCTGTTTCCCCTGCTTATGAAGAGGGAGGGGGCGGACGTTTCTCCCTTCCGAATAAAGAAACCACCTACGATCTTTCCCACGATGCTGCATTCAACGCGTGCTGTTCGGGGAGGGCGCGGTGGATACGGAATAAGATACGGCGTGACCCAGGCCGCGCGTGCCCGTGCCCTGCTTTGGGCCTGGCCCAACAGCGCTTGGCACCGTGTATGGCCCAGGCCCGGGGGCTCCTGTCGGTGTACTGGAGTAGGGGTACCCTAGTATCCCGAACTTGTGCACGGGCAGTCGCAGCGCCCCGCGGCAAGGCTTGCCGGGTGACCGCCAAGGTCCTCCGTGGTTCCTTTGGAACCATTCAAGAACAAAGTATTCAAGCCAAGGAGACAAGGCCCCGGCAAGAGGAGCTTGCCGGGAAGGCCAACCAAGGCATCTCAAGGAACTTGCCGCGACACGCCACGCGTCCCGGCAAGGCCCGGTGAGTGACAAGCTTCCGGACGCGACAAGACAACGGTCGCGGCAAGGCGCTTGCCGCAGCAGGTTACCACTCTGCACCCACGCTCCAACGCATCCACCAACGTGTCGCCCTGGGCTTGTGCACAGGCAGTCGCAGCGCCCCGTGACAAGGCTTGCCGGGTGACCGCCAAGGTCCTCCATGGTTCCTTTGGAACCATTCAAGAACAAAGTATTCAAGCCAAGGAGACAAGGCCCCAGCAAGAGGAGCTTGCCAGGAAGGCCAACCAAGGCATCTCAAGGAACTTGCCGCGACACGCCACGCGTCCCGGCAAGGCCCAGTGAGCGACAAGCTTCCGGACGTGACAAGACAACGGCCGCGGCAAGGCGCTTGCCGCGGCAGGTTACCACTCTGCACCCGCGCTCCAGCGCATCCACCAACGTGTCGCCCTGGGGCCTTCCCAGGGGCGCGTGGCAGGAGGCTGAGCAGCCAGCGGTGCGAGGTGGCAAGCGACGCTGACAAGATTACCATCGTGGCGAACGGTGGCGTCCCTGACGGTCCTTTTCTGCACTGTTTGGGTGACCCAGACGGGCATTTAATGCCTTTGTCCCCTGCCGTCAGGGTTAGGTAGGATACACTGTACAGGTAGCTGTACCAACCGCAACTCTCTTTTCCATTTTTACCCTTGTCTGCGTTGCCACCTGTCGGTGACCCCTTGAGCATATAAAAGGAGGCCCATGCGCAACATAGAGGAGGTTCATTCGGTTCGCAGCTAGAAAAACACTCGAGCGCTCCCGAGCAAGAACACAATACACGAAAACAAACAGCAGTAGGAGTGTTATCTCTACGGAGAGCTCCGAAGCTGGGTAAACTGCTCGTGTGCTTCGCCTCGATCCGCTCTTCGTGCGATCTCGGCCCCCCGCCGAACCGAAAGGGGCTCGGTCCGCCGGTCCCATAGGTGTCCCGCCAATTGCTTGCTCGCACGCGGCAAGCTCCTCCTCGTAGCTGTCAAGATTCACCTTGCGCTGCGCCAACTCTCCTTCCTGCGCAAATAGATTTTCGGCGACAAGCCGTTGCTTCTCTTCCACTTCAGCCTTCTCGAGGAGGAAGGCTTTCCGCTCCTCGAGAAGTTGCTCCCGCTCCTCTGCTAGGGATCGGAGAATTTCCTGCCTGAGACCCCGGAGCTCCTCCGCGCGCTTCTCAATATCCACTCCCGCCTTCGCGACAAGCGCCTCTCGGGATGCCAGCTTGGCTTGTCAGGCGCGGTAAAGAGACAACAGCTTCAGCAGCAGCCGCTCCTCCTCAGGCTCGTCGCTGCTGCTGCTTGGCGCGTCGACTAGCATTAGCCCAGCAGAGGCGAGCACCTCTCCATCCAAAATCTCCCCTTCGACCGGCGCCCTAGAGCTTGACGCCCAGGGGAGCTTGACGAAGATGCCATCGCCGGCCTTCAGGTAGGCGCCGGGCTGGGGCTCTTCGGAGCCTGGCGCTACAGCAGCGGCGGAGGGATCGGCGGTCGGCGTAGCGCCTGGCGCTCCTGCGGCCTCGGGGCCGTCAGTACGATCGCCGGATTCCTCGCCTGCTTCTGTGCCGGCAGCTTTGGCAGCCTCTTCACCGGCAGGATCATCATCGCCGGCCTCTTCTGCGGTGGCAGCGGCATCGTTGTTGTTGCCGCGCGCGTCCTCCTCGCCGGCAGCCTCGGTTTCCATCGGCTTCGTGGCAGATGGATCTGACGACAGGAAAGGGGAGAGAAGTCAAGCAAATGTTCAAAAAGAAAATCAGAAGAAGAAGAACCCAAGGGAAGTTCTCAAGCGAGAGGATTACCTGGATCTGCAGCCACAGTCTCTGCCACCAGGGGGTCGCTGGTGCTATCCCTTGCCGGAGAACTGTCCCTTGCCGGAGAATTCTCCCTTGCCGGAGAACGCTCCCTTGCCGGGGAATCCTCCCTTGGCGGCGTAGTTGAAGCAGATGGCATTTCGGGAGCGGCTTCCGGGCACTCCTGATGAGGCTGCTCTGCTCCTACACAAATCAACAGTCGGATATCAACAAAAAAAAGGGGCACCAATGCGTGCCTGAAGGCAGGAAGTGAGCTATACACTTACGCTGGGGGCTGCGCTGGGGGCTGCTTTGGTGAATAGTTGCCGGGTCCGGCAAGGTGGTCTCAGGCGCATCCCCTATTGCCGCGGTGGGTTCATCCTCGATGACAATCACCGGGACCTTGGCTCTCTTTGCTGCTCTCTGGGCCAGAGTCCTGAAAAGGGATGAGTTCAGAGTAAAGCAAATCAGATACAAGACACACATCAAGAATTGAGGAATTACAAGTATAGCAAAGGATCTTACTCTTCTTCTTCGTCGTCGGAGCTGAGACCGGAGAGATCGAAGTCCAGCTCACCTCCGGTGGCGGCAAGGCGGAGGAGTAGGCTCCCTTGTCCGCTTGGCAGGCGCAGTAGCGGTGGACCGGGAAGACCCCGCTCCAGTTGTCGCAGCGACGTGAGGTGCTTGTCGGGGAAGCTGATCCACGAACACCTATGGGACCGGCGGACCGAGCCCCTTTCGGTTCGGCGGGGGGCGGAGATCGCACAAAGAGTGGATCGAGGCGAAGCACACGAGCAGTTTACCCAGCTTCGGAGCTCTCCGGAGAGATAACACTCCTACTGCTGCTTGTTTTAGTGTATTGTGTTCTTGCTCGGGAGCGCTCGAGTGTTTTTCTGGCTGCGAACCGAACGAACCTCCTCTACGTTGCGCATGGGCCTCCTTTTGTATGCTCAAGGGGTCACCGACAGGTGGCAACGCAGACAAGGGTAAAAATGGAAAAGGGAGTTGCGGTTGGTACAACTACCTGTACAATGTATCCTACCTAACCCTGACGGCAGGGGACAATGGCATTAAATGCCCGTCTGCGTCGCCCAAACAGTGCAGAAAAGGACCGTCAGGGACGCCACCGTTCGCCATGATGGTAATCTTGTCAGCGTCGCTTGCCACCTTGCACCGCTGGCTGCTCAGCCTCCTGCCACGCGCCCCTGGGAAGGCCCCAGGGTGACACGTTGGTGGATGCGCTGGAGCGCGGGTGCAGAGTGGTAACCTGCCACGGCAAGCGCCTTGCCGTGGCCGTTGTCTTGTCGCGTCCGGAAGCTTGTCGCTCACCGGGCCTTGCCGGGACGCGTGGCATGTCGCGGCAAGTTCCTTGAGATGCCTTGGTTGGCCTTCCCGGCAAGCTCCTCTTGCCGGGGCCTTGTCTCCTTGGCTTGAATACTTTGTTCTTGAATGGTTCCAAAGGAACCATGGAGGACCTTGGCGGTCACCCGGCAAGCCTTGCCGCGGGGCGCTGCGACTGCCCGTGCACAAGTTCGGGATACTAGGGTACCCCTACTCCAGTACACCGACATAATTGTTTTCCTATTTACACAATTCAGGTTCCATGCATCTTCCCAAATATCAATTTTTTGTCTGTTTCCAACTCGCAAGATATAGCCATTCCTTAGATAATTAACCCCCGCCATAACGCTTTGCCAGGTAAAAGAGGAACCCTTCTTTAGATTTGCATTCATTAAATCGTCATCCGAGAAATATTTAACTCTCAAGATTGTGGCACATAACGATTCCGGGTTATCAAGTAAATGCCACACTTGCTTGGCTAGCAAAGCCAAATTGAAACAATGTATATATCTCGGAATCCCATTCGTCCTTGTTCTTTTCGGACACACATCTTCCACCGCACCATCCAATGCATCCTTTTCTGATTGTCTTCGTCACCCCATCAAAATTGCGACATCGCGTCAATGATTCCTTTGCAAACGTTTTAGGAATTTTCAAGACAGACATAGTATAAGCTGGGATAGCTTGTACAATAGATTTAAATATAATTTCGTTTCCTCCTGTGGATAACAACTTCTCCTTTGTGGCACTCCGCCTCAGAGAAACCGAAACGCCCCGCATTCCAGCCCAAAGATCAAGGAGAAGTCTTCTGGAATACGGCACTGCTTAGCATAGAACAAATCATCTCTTTATTACAGTCTATATTTGGTACAAGGGGATACATCGGCATGGCGACACTACGTCTGCCACAGTTTCTCTATGCAAGCAGCAGGACAACTCGAAGTAGCGGAACAACGGCGACGGTGATGAACTCCACTCTGCAGGGACTCTGGCTGGAACGCTTATCCTAGCTTGCAAACAAGGAATCCATGGCAAACAAGCAATCAAATCCGGCATGACCTGCAAACTAGCATGACACGCCGGGTCAGTACATTGAATGTACTTGCAAGCTCACAATAACCAGAAGCATTCAAGAAAAACAACAACTTATCAATTACAAATTAAGCAGGAACTAACATGATATCATCAGAACAACCTGGCATGAACCACATGAACATGGTACAGCTAGAACAATATGAGCATGGCATGAACATATGAATCTGACGATACCAGCATGCAACATGATGATACTATCATGCATCACTTATTCTACTCGGGTTACCTCGTAACCATCACATACATCACTTACCAACCTCGGACATCTCGCGATCATCTCAGGATCAAATCAAGCTTGGTATAAACAATACCGTAGTAATTATGTCATGACCACAAGGAGCTTGACCTTTACCCTTGACTTTCGCATAACACCACAAATATCCAACAACTCGGTATCCTTGATACCACGGTGATCCTCTCATGATCACATAACCAAACTCGGTATCCTCGATACCATGGTGATCCTCTCACGATCACATAAGCAACTCGGTATCCTCGATACCACAGTGATCCTCTCATGATCACATAACCAACTCGGTATCCTCGATACCACGGTGATCCTCTCACGATCACATAACCAAACTTGGTATCCTCGATACCACGGTGATCCTCTCACGATCACATAACCAACTCGGTATCCTCGATACCATGGTGATCCTCTCATGATCACATAACCAACTTCTTTCATCATCGAACCGGGGTTGATATTAATCAGGTTATCATTATTATTATTACTGTTGATCCATAGTGTGACCAACTACAAACTGAGCCCTTATTCACGGGCGCAGCTATCGATAGATTTAAACACACACTCTGTAGAGGTTAGTACACTGTATCCACAACATGGAACCCAAGGCCTTGGACTCCCATTCTGGTGGACCAACGGCGTTCCGACAAAACCGCTCTATTGCCCATGACACTCTTGTTGGGGAACGCGGTAATTTCAAAAAAAATCCTACGATCACGCAAGATCTATCTATGTGATGCATAGCAACGAGAGGGGAGAGTGTGTCCACGTACCCTTGTAGACCAAAAGCGGAAGCGTTTAGTTAACACAGTTGATGTAGTCGAACGTCTTCACGATCCAACCGATCCAAGCACCGAACGTACGGCACCTCCGTGTTCAGCACACGTTCAGCTCGGAGACGTCCCTCGTACTCTTGATCCAGTTGAGGCCGAGGGAGTGTTTTGTCAGCACGATGGGGTGGTGACGGTGATGATGAAGTTACCAGCACAGGGCTTCGCCTAAGCACTACGACGATATGACTGAGGTGTGTAACTATGGAGGGGGGGGGGGGCACCGCACATGGCTAAAACAATTGTCAACTTGTGTGTTCTAGGGTGCCCCCTGCCCCCGTATGTAAAGGAGCAAGGGGGAGGCCGGCGGGCCCTCTAGGGCGTGCCAAGGGGGGAGGAATCCTCTTCCTAGTAGGAGTAGGACTCCCCCCTTTCCTAGTCCTACTAGGAGAAGAAGGAAGGAGGGGGAGGAGAAGGAAGGAGGAGGCACCGCCCCTCCCCCTAGTCCAATTCGGACTAGGCCCATGGGAGGCACACGGCCAGCCCCTGGCCGCCCCTCACTCTCTCCCTTAGGCCCAATAAGGCCCATTACTTCTCAGGTGGTTCCGATGACCCTTCCGACACTCCGGTTATATCCGAAACTTCTCCGGAACACTTCAGGTGTCCGAATATAGGCGTCCAATATATCAATATTTATGTCTTGATCATTTAGAGACTCCTCGTCATGTCTGTGATCACATCCGGGATTCGAAACAATATTCGGTACAACATATCACATAAACTCATAATACCAATCGTCATTGAACGTTAAGCGTGCGGACCCTACGGGTTCGAGAACTATGTAGACATGACCAAGACACATCTCTGGTCAATAACCAATAGTGGAACCTGGATGCTCATATTGGTTCCTACATATTCTACAAAGATCTTTACCGGTCAAACCGCATAACAACATAGGTTGTTCCCTTTGTCATCGGCATGTTACTTGCCTGAGATTCGATCGAAGGTATCTCAATACCTAGTTCAATCTCGTTACCGACAAGTCTCTTTACTTGTTCCATAATACTTCATCCCGCAACTAACTCATTAGTCACAATTCTTGCAAGGCTTATAGTGATGAGTATTACCGAGAGGGCCCAGAGATACCTCTCCGAAACACGGAGTGACAAATCCTAATCTGGATCTATGCCAACCCAACAAACACCTTCGGAAACACATGTAGATCACCTTTATAATCACCAATTTACGTTGTGACGTTTGGTAGCACACAAAGTTTTCCTCCCGTAATCGGGAGTTGCATAATCTCATAGTCTAAGGAACTTGTATAAGTCATGGAGAATGTAGTAGCAATGAAACTAACACGGTCATAATGCTAAGCTAATAGATGGGTCATGCCCATCACATCATTCTCCTAATGATGTGATCCGGTTCATCAAATGACAACACATGTCTATGGTTAGGAAACATAACCATCTTTGATTAACGAGCTAGTCAAGTTGAGGCATACTAGGGACTATATGTTTTGTCTATGTATTCACACATGTACTAAGTTTCCGGTTAATGCAATTCTAGCATGAATAATAAACATTTATCATGAATTAAGGAAATAAATAATAAGTTTATTATTTCCTCTAGGGCATATTTCCTTCAGTCTCCCACTTGCGCTAGAGTCAATAATCTAGATTACATAGTAATGATTCTAACACCCATGGAGCTTTGGTGCTAATCATGTTTTGCTCGTGGAAGAGGCTTAGTCAACGGGTCTGCAACATTCAGATCCATGTGTATCTTGCAAATCTCTATGTCCCCTTCTGACACTTGATGACGGATGGAATTGAAGCGTCTCTTGATGTGCTTGGTTCTCTTGTGAAATCTGGATTCTTTTGCTAAGGCAATTGCACCAGTATTGTCACAAAAGATTTTCATTGGACCCGATGCACTAGGTATGATACCTAGATCGGATATGAACTCCTTCATCCAAACTCCTTTATTTGCTGGTTCCGAAGCAACAATGTACTCCACTTCACACGTAGATGCCGCCACGACGCTCTGCTTGGAACTGCACCAACTGACAGCTCCTCCATTCAATAAAAATACGTATCCGGTTTGTGACTTAGAGTTATCCGGATCAGTGTCAAAGCTTGCATCGACGTAACCGTTTACGACGAGGTCTTTTTCACCTCCATAAACAAGAGTTATCCGGATTACTTTGGTACCTCCCTCTATGCTTATAGCAAGACATACATCAGGTCTGGTACACAGCATTGCATACATGATAGAACCTATGGCTGAAGCATAGGGAATGACTTTCATTTTCTCTCTATCTTCTGCGGTGGTCGGGCTTTGAGTCTGACTCAACTTCACACCTTGTAACACAGGCAAGAACCCTTTCTTTGACTGATCCATTTTGAACTTCTTCAAAACTTTATCAAGGTATGTGCTTTGTTAAAGTCCAATTAAGCATCTTGCTCTATCTCTATAGATCTTGATGCCCAATATGTAAGCAGCTTCTCCGAGGTCTTTCATAGAAAAACTCTTATTCATGTATCCCTTTATGCTATCCAGAAAATCTATATCATTTCCAATCAACAATATGTCATCTACATATAAGATCAGAAATGCTACAGAGCTCCCACTCACTTTCTTGTAAATACATGCTTCTCCAAAAGTCTGTATAAAACCATATGCTTTGATCACACTATCAAAGCGTTTATTCCAACTTCGAGAGGCTTGCACCAGTCCATAAATGGATCGCTGGAGTTTGCACACTTTGCTAGCACCCTTTGGATCGACAAAACCTTCTGGTTGCATCATATACAACTCTTCTTCCAGAAATCCATTCAGGAATGCAGTTTTGACATCCATTTGCCAAATTTCATAATCATAAAATGCAGCAATTTCTAACATGATTCGGACAGACTTAAGCATCGCTACGGGTGAGAAAGTCTCCTCGTAGTCAACTCCTTGAACTTGTCGAAAACCTTTCGCAACAAGTCAAGCTTTGTAAAGTGTAACATTACCCTGCGTCGGTCTTCTTCTTAAAGATCCATTTATTTTCTATGGCTTGCCGATCATCGGGCAAGTCCACCAAAGTCCACACTTTGTTCTCATACATGGATCCCATCTCAGATTTCATGGCCTCAAGCCATTTCATGGAATCTGGGCTCATCATCGCTTCCTCATAGTTCGTAGGTTCATCATGGTCTAGTATCATGACTTCCAGAATAGGATTACTGTACCACTCTAGTGCGTATCTTACTTTGGAAGACCTACGAGGTTCGGTAGTAACTTGATTTGAAGCTTCATGATCATCATCATTAGCTTCCTCACTAATTGGTGTAGGAATCACGGGAACTGATTTCTGTGATGAACTACTTTCCAATAAGGAGTACAGTTACCTCATCAAGTTCTACTTTCCTCCCACTCACTTCTTTCGAGAGAAACTCCTTCTTTAGAAAGGATCCATTCTTAGCAACAAAGATTTTGCCTTTGGATCTGTGATAGAAGGTGTACCCAACAGTTTCCTTTGGGTATTCTATGAAGACGCACTTCTTCGATTTGGGTTCGAGCTTATCAGGTTGAAGCTTTTCACATAAGCATCGCATCCCCAAACTTTAAGAAACGACAACTTTGGTTTCTTGCCAAACCACAGTTCATAAGGCGTTGTCTCAACGGATTTTGATGGTGCCCTATTTAAAGTGAATGCAGCCGTCTCTAAAGCATAACCCCAAAACAATAGCGGTAAATCAGTAAGAGACATCATAGATCACACCATATCTAATAAAGTACGGTTACGACGTTCGGACACACCATTTTGATGTGGTGTTCCGGGTGGCGTTAATTGTGAAACTATCCCATGTTGTTTCAAATGAAGACCAAACTCGTAACTCAAATATTCTCCTCCACGATCAGATCGTAGAAACTTTATTTTCTTGTTACAATGATTTTCCACTTCACTCTGATATTCTTTGAACTTTTCAAATGTTTCAGACTTGTGCTTCATTAAGTAGATATAACCATATCTGCTCAAATCATCTGTGAAGGTAAGAAAATAATGATACCCACCACGGGCATCAATACTCATTGGACCGCATACATCGGTATGTATTATTTCCAATAAGTCAGTAGCTCGTTCCATTGTTTCGGAGAATGGAGTTTTAGTCATCTTGCCCATAAGGCACGGTTCGCAAGCACCAAGTGATTCATAATCAAGTGATTCCAAAAGTCCATCAACATGGAGTTTCTTCATGCATTTTACACCGATATGACCCAAACGAAAGTGCCAAAATAAGTTGCACTATCATTATTAAACTTCAATATTTTTGCTTCAACACTATGAATATGTGTATCACTACTATCAAGATTCAACAAAAATAGACCACTCAGCAGGGGTGCATGACCATAAAAGATATTACTCGTATAAATACCATTATTCTCTGATTTAAATGAATAACTGTCTCGCATCAAACAAGATCCAGATATAATGTTCATGCTTAATGCTGGCACCAAATAACAATTATTCAGGTCTAAAACTAATCCCGATGGTAGATGTAGAGGTAGCGTGCCGACCGCGATCACAACGACTTTGGAACCATTTCCCACGCGCATCGTCACCTTGTCCTTAGCCAATCTTCGCTTAATCCGTAGGCCCTGTTTCGAGTTGCAAATATGAGCAACAAAACCAGTATCAAATACCCAGGCGCTACTGCGAGCATTAGTTAAGTACGCATCAACAACATGTATATCAAATATACATTTCACTTTGCCATCCTTCTTACCTGCCAAATACTTGGGGCAGTTCCGCTTCCAGTGACCAGTCCCTTTGCAGTAGAAGCACTCAGTTTCAGGCTTAGGTCCAGACTTGGGTTTCTTCTCTTGAGCAGCAGCCTTTTTGCCGTTCTTCTTGAAGTTCCCTTTCTTCCCTTTGCCGTTTTTCTTGAAACTAGTGGTCTTATTGACCATCAACACTTGATGCTCCTTTTTGATTTCTACCTCCGCGACCTTTAGCATCGCGAAGAGCTCGGGAATTGTCTTGTTCATCCCTTGCATATTATAGTTCATCACGAAGCCTTCATAGCTTGGTGGCAGTGATGGAAGAACTCTGTCAATGACACAATCAACTGGAAGATCAACTCCCAGCTGAGTCAAGTGATTATGATACCCAGAAATTTTGAGTATATGTTCACTGACAGAACTATTATCCTCCATTTTGTAGCTGTAGAACTTGTTGGAGACTTCATATCTCTCAACTCGGGCATTTGCTTGAAATATTAACTTCAACTCTTGGAACATCTCATATGCTCCATGATGTTCAAAACATCTTTGAAGTCCCGATTCTAAGCCGTAAAGCATGGCACACTGAACTATCGAGTAGTCATCAGCTTTGCTTTGCCAGACGTTCTTAACGTCATCAGTAGCATCTGCAGCAGGCCTAGCACCTAGCGGTGCTTCCAGGACGTAATTCTTCTATGCAGTAATGAGGATAATCCTCAAGTTACGGACCCAGTCCGTGTAGTTGCTGCCATCATCTTTCAACTTAGCTTTCTCTAGGAACGCATTAAAATTCAAAGGAACGGTAGCACGGGCCATTGATCTACAACAACATAGACATGCAAAAATACTATCAGGTACTAAGTTCATGATAAATTAAAGTTCAATTAATCATATTACTTAAGAACTCCCACTTAGATAGACATCCCTCTAATCATCTAAGTGGTCATGTGATCCAAATCAACTAAACCATGTCCGATCATCACGTGAGATGTGTCGGTGTCGAAACTGGCGGATCTCGGGTAGGGGGTCCCGAACTGTGCGTCTAAGGCTAATGGTAACAGGAGGCAGGGGACACGATGTTTACCCAGGTTTGGGCCCTCTCGATGGAGGTAATACCCTACTTCCTACTTGATTGATCTTGATGATATGAGTATTACAAGAGTTGATCTACCATGAGATCATAGAGGCTAAACCCTAGAAGCTAGCCTATGATTATGATTATCTTTGTCCTATGGACTAAACCATCTGGTTTATATAGACACCAGAGGGGGCTAGGGTTACACAGAGTCGGTTACAAAGAAGGAGCTCTACATATCCGAATTGCCAAGCTTGCCTTCCACGCAAAGGAGAGTCCCACCCGGACACGAGACGAAGTCTTCAATCTTGTATCTTCATAGTCCAATAGTCCGGACAAAGTATATAGTCCGGCTGTCCGAGGACCCCCTAATCTAGGACTCCCTCAGTAGCCCCTGAACCAGGCTTCAATGATGATGAGTCTGGCGCACAGATTGTCTTCGGCATTGCAAGGCAGGTTCCTTCTCCGAATACTCCATAGAAGATTTTGAACACAAGGATCGTGTCCGGCTCTGCAAAACAAATTCCACATACCACCGTAGAGAGCACAATATTCCACAAATCTAATCCGCTGACAACTTTTCATAACGTGACATCACGCCATGGCTCAGTCATTATTCGAACCGTTTTTCTCAATAGCTAATGCACGTATTGTGAGGCGGTTTCCTTGGCACGTCTTGTCGAAGCATAGATCGTGTCCCCTTATCACAGGATTCTCATCGATACGGGTGTGGGTAACCCAACCGCGCCATCAATCACGACGCTTGGGGAATAAGCGATTTTACGGGCAAGTGGGGAGGCGCACAGTTTCTACTGCCTTTATAAAGAGATAGGGATTCTCCTTCTTCACCCACGCCTTCTTCTTCCTTCACTCATCCATTCCCGCACGCTCGAGCTCTAGCGCCCAAGTTCTCACCTTCTCCGTAAAGTCATTGCAAACATCTCCGAAGCGGGAGGCAAGTGGATGGCCTCCTCCGTTACGGAGGAGGACATCACGAAGCTCCGGGAGGCCGGATACTTGGCCGCAGACATCGCGCACCGGCTCCTGGACGCAGGGCAGATTGTTCCTACTCCGGGACCCCACAAGAGGGTTGTGTTTCTCGCCCAATTCGTCCGCGGACTGGGATTTCCTCTCCACCTATTTGTCCGCGGGCTCATGTTTTACTATGGGCTAGATTTCCATGATCTAGCCCCCAATTTCATCCTAAACATCTCGGCGTTTATCGTCGTGTGCGAGGCCTTCCTCCGCATCAAGCCCCACTTAGGCCTGTGGCTGAAGATCTTTAACGTGAAGCCGAAGATAGTGGTTGGCCAGCAGGCGGAGTGCGGAGGCGCCATGGTGGGCAAGATGCCCAATGTCACCTGGCTCGAAGGATCCTATGTGGAGACCGTGAAGGGGTGGCAATCGGGGTGGTTCTATATCACTGAGTCGCACGACTCCAACTGGGCGGCGGCCCCCGAATTTTGATCTAGCATCCCCTTGCAGCTTACCTCCCGGAAAAGGAAGGGTTTAGCCTAGGGTGAGCCAGCGGAGCTGATCGGACTCTAGAACTGTGTCAAAAATATGATAAGCAAGAAAATCAAGCCTGTCAACATGGTCCAGGTCATGCTCTTCCGCCGGATCCTTCCGTGTCAAAGACGGGCATTCAATATGTGGGAGTTTGACCCGGCCGAACACCAGACACTGCGAGAGCTCTTCGACACAACGCACAAAGACGCCTGAAAGGTGCTGTTCAAGGCCGCTGAGGTGCCTCCTCCCCTTGCTGACGATCGCGGACTCAGCACAAAGCGCCGCGCCAATCCGGTAAGCTATCTATATTTCACAAGATGTGCCTTTCCCCAGTATATTCATGGGAAGAATCTAAGCCTCCATGCTAATTTAACAGGACTGGGTAGCGACAGCGGAGCGGATCGACTGTCTGGCTCCACTACCTGAGGATCCAGCAATGACTCTCCTAACAGAGATGTTGTTTCCGGCGCCCTATGAGGTGCCGGAGAAGAAGGCCAAGAAGAAGGCCACGGGGACCAGGAAAGGTCTCCGGTGCAAGGTAGTCACAGACTCATCGTCCGAAGACACCGAGGCGCGCTGCTCCAACAAAAACGAGGAGGAGGCAGAGGAAAGTCCTCCCCCCTCCACCCGGGGGGACAAGAAAAGGAAGGCCGCCCCGTCTGGGGAGGCCGAAGGATCCAAGAAGGGGAAGACCCTCCCTCCAGACCACTCCACAACAGCCACCTACAGTAATGAGGAGTGGCTGCCCAGGGACAAGCCCCTGGCGAAGTTGTAAGTATCCGGATACCATAATATTTCCGGCATGTTTTGCTTTATTGCCTCTTATCATGTTGAATATGATCGTGTAGTCCGTCCAAGGCCCACATCGACGTATCCTCCTCGGAGGGGTCCTTGAGCGCGTTGGCGATGAATAGCGATTCGCTCTCAACGGCCACCACCCCCGGCCCGCGGATGACACCGAGGTGTTGTCTCAGAGGACACCGGGCCAGGGGGGACAGTTTTGATGGCACCCCAAGGTGAAATACCCGACGCCGGGCACATGAGGGGGGGGGGGAAGACCCCCATGGATTCTGATGAGGGGGGCTGCAGCAAGTTTGTCCCCCAGCCGGATACCGCGCCGGAACCTCCAGTGGTTCCGGATTCAGGCAGGCAGCCCCTCTCTAAGGGGGGCAAGCCGCCTGTGCCGATGACCTCTATCCATCCAGAGGCATCGGACAACTTGCTGGAAGCGCTTCAGGGCACTTCCATTGATGAAGAACACCGTACTCTTATGAGTACGGTGATTGCGAAGGTTCAGTCCGCCAAAAGCGGATTGACCGAAGCCTGTGCCAGCATCCTGATACGTCCATTTTGCATCATGCTTTTATATCAATATTTATTGCATTATGGGCTGTTATTACACATTATATCTCAATACTTATGGCTATTCTCTCTTATTTTACAAGGTTTACCATGAAGAGGGGGAATGCCGGCAGCTGGAATTCTGGCTGGAAAAGGAGCAAACGTTGGAAACCTATTCTGCACAACTCCAAAAGTCCTGAAACTCCACGAAACAACCTTTTGGATTTATTAAGAATTTATGAGCGAAAGAAATAGGCCAGGGGGGCCACACCCTGTCCAGGAGACAGGGGACACCCCCCCTGTAGGGCGCGGCCCCCTATCTCCTGGGCCCCCTGGTGGGCCTCCGGCGTCCATCTTCTGCTATATCATCACTCTTTCCTGTGAAAAATCATGGGCAAGATTACGGGATGAAACTCCGCCGCCACGAGGCAGAACCTTGGCGGAATCAATCTAGCGCTCTGGCGGAGCTGTTCTGCCAGGGACACTTCCCTCCGGGAGGGGGAAATCATCACCAACGTCATCACCAATGATCCTCACATCGGGAGGGGGTCAATCTCCATCAACATCTTCACCAGCACCATCTCCTCTCAAAACCCTAGTTCATTTCTTGTATCCAATCTTGTATCAAAACCACAAATTGGTACCTGTGGGTTGCTAGTAGTGTTGATTACTCCTTGTAGTTGATACTAATTGGTTTACTTGGTGGAAGATCATATGTTCAGATCCTTTATGCATATTATTACTCCTCTGATTATGAACATGAATATGCTTTGTGAGTAGTTAAGTTTGTTCCTGATGACATGGGTGAAGTCTTGCTATTAGTAGTCATGTGAATTTGGTATTCGTTCGATATTTTGATGAGATGTATGTTGTCTTTCCTCTAGTGGTGTTATGTGAACGTCGACTACATGACACTTCACCATTATTTGGGCCTAGAGGAAGGCATAGGGAAGTAATAAGTAGATGATGGGTTGCTAGAGTGACAGAAGCTTAAACCCTAGTTTATGTGTTGCTTCGTTAGGGGTTGATATGGACCCATATGTTTAATGTTGTGGTTAGTTTTACCTTAATACTCCTTTTTGTAGTTGCGGATGCTTGCAATAGGGGTTAATCATAAGTGGGATTCTTGTCCAAGTTAGGGCAATACCCAAGTGCCGGTCCACCCACATATCAAATTATCAAAGTACCGAACGCGGATCTTACAAACGTGATGAAACTAGCTTGATGATAATTCCCAATGTGTCCTCGGGAGCTCCTTTATCATTATTAGAATTATCCAGGCTTATCCTTTGCTACATAAAGGATTGGGCCACCTTGCTGCACTTTATTTACTTTATTTACTTGTTGCTAGCTACTATTTATCTTATCACAAAACTATCTATCACCAACTGTTTCAGTGCTTGCAGAGAAAACCTTACTGAAAACCGCTTATCATTTCCTTCTGCTCCTCGTTGGGTTCGACACTCTTACTTATCGAAAGGACTACAATAGATCCCCTACACTTGTGGGTCATCAAGACTCTTTTCTGGCGCCGTTGCCGGGGAGTGTAGCGCTTTTGGTGAGTGGAACTTGGTAAGGAAACATTTATTGTCACATCCCTAGTTCTGGCCTGACCTATGCTTGCTTCCATCTGTGCATCATGTTTAAATTTTTGAAACTTGAACTGAGGAATTTAGAAGCCTCAAAACCCTAAATAAAAGAAGGGCAAAAACCCTAAAATCTCATTCATTGTTCCAAAATGCTCTTCTTAAATGTTTGATAATTTTGGCAAAGGGTTCTGGTCCCAACCAAAATATTGAACATTTTTAAGGACTTAATCTTGGGACTTTGAATTTAAATCATTAGCTATTTGAATTTGAATTATATTCATATAATTAGAATATAATTTCAAATACCCCTGAAATATTTTATAAGCTTTTGGAAAAGTCCATCTAGCAAAATAAAAATATTCAGAGGAGTTTTTGGCATTGTTTGAATTATTTTAAATTCAAAACAGTGGCAAAAGATTAAATAAAAATAAAACAGAACAGAAATATAAAACAGAGCAGAACTTACCTGGCCTTACCTGGCAGCCCGCTGGCCGGCCCAGCACTGTGCTGGCCCGTGCCAGCCACCTGCTTCCTCCCGCCAGAGCAGGCAGGCAGCTGCCTGTCGGCCGCGCGCGCCGCCGTGCGCCACCTCCTGCCTGGTTGCCTCCCTCCTCGATGCGCCTGGAGACGCCACGACACCCCTGGCCTCTCTCTCACTCTCCCTGGAACCCCTCGCGTTCTCCCTAGCTCCTCCCCCCTCCTCTGCTCTCTCTCCCTCACGTGTCCAAGCGGAGCCCGTCGCCGCCACTTGCTGCTGCCGCGGCCACCGCCTCCCCCTCGCTTCTCTGACCAGCCCACGAGCTCCGCCTAGAACCCGAGCACCTCTCCGCCGACCCACGCAAGGCCGGAGGACCCCAAGACGACGCCGCGACCCTTCTTCCCCGTCCACGGCCGCCGGATGCCGCCGCCCGATTCGTCGTCCACAGGGCCTCCCTGAGCTCGCCGTCTTCTTCAACCGACTCCCCGTGAGCTCCTCATCTCCTCTCTTTGCTCGCCCCCTCCGTTCTTGTCCCCTAGCTAGCTGCCCCGCCGAACCCGAGCTCCGGCCTCCGCTGACCTCGTCGCCGCCGTCACTACAGCCACTGGAGCTCCCACCCGAGTACACCATCGTGCTCAGAACGTCTCCACGAGCCCGTTGCATGCCGCAGCTCGCCCTCCCATGCCCCCTAGTGGTCGCCCGTGTCTCACCCGAGCTCTGGCGGCCGCAACCGAGCTCGCCGCCGTCGACTCCGGCTACCCCAGGCCCGGCTAGCACCACCTAACGACGCGCGCCGGCAAGGGCACTCCGACGCGCCTAGCCGCAGCTCGAATCGTGCCCTGTGGGCGATTCCCGAGCCTCCGCCGCGTCTGGTCATTGCCGGCGGCTAGACGCCGGTGGATTAGCCCCGGTTGACCAGGGATTTGACCCCCTGGGTCACTGACATGTGGGCCCGGCCCCTGCTAACTTTTGGTTAAGTTAATAACTAATTTTAGTTAAGCCACTGACTCACTGACATGCGGGCCCCGCTCGGCTAACCAAGTTAGTTAGGGTTAATTTTCATTAGTTTAGTTAGTCCAGACACTGACACGCAGGGCCCACAGGTCAGTTTGACCTGGACCCGCCTAGTTGACCTGCTGACATCAGCATGTCCTAGTGCTGACGCAATAAATCATTTTCTGGATTTATTTTAATTCAGGAAATTGCAGAAAATTGTATAAACTTCTAAAATTCATAGAAAATCAACCGTAACTCCAAATGAAATAATTTATATATGAAAAATTATCAGAAAAATTCAAGGAATCCATCTGTACCATTTTCATGCATGTTTGAGCAATGTTTGTCCTCTGTTTTGGACAAAACAAATAAAGGGCATTTAAATAACCATATATGGAGTTGGAATTTGAATCATATATTCAAACCAACTTCATTTAAATCATAGCTAGGTGCATTAGCCCAAAACACATTCATATTGCCATGTCATAGCATGCATCATATTGCGCATTGCATTGATCGTGTTTCTTCTGTGTTTGCCGGTGTTGTTTCCCCTCGATAGACGTTGTACCGACGATGTGATCGTTGACACTGATGAAGACTCAATGCTATCTTCAGAAGTGCTAGGCAAGCAAAACCCCCTTGTTCATTCCGATAAAATCCCACTCTCTCGCTCCTGCTCTCTTTTATTGCATTAGGACAACAACGGCATATTTGTTACTTGCTGCGGTAGCTGAACCCCTTTATCCGTTGCATGACCTGTCATTGCCACAGTAAATAGATGAAACCCACTAGCATGAGTAGGAGTTGTTTGAGCCCTGTTGTGCCTACTCATTCATGCTTGTTTGTCATGCCTGCTACTGCTTAGAGTTGAGTCAGGTCTGATTCATTGGGAATGAATCGGAGGTGTGTAAAACATGTCCTACTGTTGAGAGCTAAGTGTGTGAACACGATTTGGTAAAGGTAGCGGTGAGAGGCCATGTAGGAGTACATGGTGGGTTGTCTCATTGCAGCCGTCCTCAGGAACTGAGTTCTGTGTTTGTGATCCATGATCAGTTACTACCACACATTGGGCTCCGGGCGCTCCAAGCTCTCTCGACTTATTAATCAACATGATCTCTGTCCAGGAGTTGCAACTAGTTTCTGGTGTTTGTAGGTAGTGTTAGTAGTCTACCAAGTGGCACCCGGTACAGGTGGGCTTGGACAGACTAGGCACAGTGGCCCGGTGTACCACCTCAAAAGAGTTACTTGCAGTCGTAGTTTAGGATAGCCACCGAGTCAAAGCTGGCTTGCTGCAGTTAAACCCCACCACCCCTTTGTTGATAATGATGCATATGTAGATAGATCTGATGTAAGTCTTGCTGGGTACATTTGTACTCACGTTTGCCTATTTTATGTTTTTGCAGAGAGACTTCAGTCTCTCTAGTAGTTCCGCATGGTCTTCGATGTTTAGCTTGTTACCTCAGCTATGATCTTGTGCCCTCGGCAGGATCTGGTAGATAGTCAGGCTTCTCAGCCTTTTTCATTTCTAGATGTCTGTACTCAGACATGTTAAGCTTCCGCATGTGCTTTGATTTGTATGCTCTGAATGTTGGGTCATGAGACCCATGTTTGTAATATCTCGCTCCTCGGAGCCTATTGAATAAATACTTGAGTTGTAGAGTCATGTTGTGATGCCATGTTGTATTTGCACATATCGAGCATATTGTGTGTATGTTATTGAAATGCTTGGTATGTGTGGGATCTGACAACCTAGTTGTTTATCCTTGGTAGCCTCTCTTACCGGGAAATGTCTCCTAGTGTTTCCACTGAGCCAGGGTAGCTTGCTACTGCTCCGGAACACTTAGGCTGGCCGGCATGTGTCCTTCTTCGTTCCTGTGTCTGTCCCTTCGGGGAAATGTCACGCGATGAATACCGGAGTCCTGTTAGCCCGCTACAGCCCGGTTCACCGGAGTCCTGCTAGCCCAGTGCTACAACCTGGATTCACTCGCTGATGACCGACACGTTCGATGTTGGGTCATGGATGCCTGTCCCTGTAAGTTTGTGCCACTTTGGGTTTACGACTAGCCATGTCAGCCCGGGCTCCTTATCATATGGATGCTAGCGACACTATCATATACGTGTGCCAAAAGACGCAAACGGTCCCGGGCAAAGGTAAGGCGACACCGTGGGAATACCGTGCGTGAGGCCGCAAAGTGATATGAGGTGTTACATGCTAGATCGATGTGGCATTGAGTCGGGGTCCTGACAGCGTTGGTATCAGAGCTTGACTGCCTGTAGGATTACCAAGCCAATCTGGTCGAAGTCGAGTCTAGAAATTCTTTAGTTATATAAGGGAATTGATTGTGGGATGGAACGTAAGGCTCTTTTTACTCCTTATACCTTATGCCCTTCTGATCTGAGTCATCTTATCTTTCCTACGGGGATTAAGAGCTAGGCTATCTCTTCTTTCTATCAGGATCACGTGTTACTAATCCGTAGACTTATAAGATTGTTGGAGTTAAGTCTCAGTTCAGTTCCTACTACCTCTGTATGCTAACTGTTGATCTCCAAACCTTGGTATTATGATGATCAAGTGGTTATGCCACCATTTTGTAGCATGTCTCAAATCTTTTCGAGCATTTACAGCCGTTATGCTGTCCAAGTCATCCCAGGTTTCTAAATAGTCGGATGCATTTGCAAATCCCTTCCTCCTGTTTCCGATGTGCCTTTGGTCAGATTAATCACACAAATCAGTGAGTTGAGGTACTTTATTGCCTTGACATATATGTTGGAGTTATTACTATGACCCTAGGTGTCTCAGGGGATCATCTAGTGGTCTAGCCATGATTTGTGTCCTAGTGTGATGATTCTGGCCTTTATTCTCGAAAGCATTCCGTGATGCTACTTAGGAGTAGGTATTCTATTCCTGGGTTTTGAACCCGTGATTCACTCTACTTACTTCATGTTGATAGTGTTTGCTAGTTCCTTTAGGATATTAGTAACTTTGCATTAGTCCTCGAAGTTCGTGGTATTTCCTTCTTCCAAATACTATGAACCACTTATGGCAGAAATTTGTTGGATCAAAAGATCACAACCAGAGTGCTTTTGATGGGTTCTCCATTCCACATTGTGAATCTGCATGTCCTTCCTTTTCAGCATGGGTTATCCGGAAGAAATATGCTGAATTTGTTCGGCATACTAATCCATGTATCCACAACTCAGAAAATTGTATGTTCCATTGAGTTGTCCCTCTTTAGTTGTATTCCAGTCTTCATCTATCCGTTGATAGTCAAGAGTAATTGTGCATTCGTGTTATCGATGCTTATTATTCTTGTGGTCCGTCGAGTCATTCTATTCTGGAATGACTAGGAGAAACAAACTCCAGTACCTCATCCATATCCAGGATCGGGTCAAAGAAGTTGTGCTTCGCAGATCAAATTGCTAATCCAGCTTTTGTTCTGCTCTACCTTGGAGTATTACCATCTTTATATCGGGATTGTTATAGGAATTGCACACCATCCTATGAACTCTTGGTACAGTGATACTTCTTGCCATCATTGTTCAATTCCTCGGTTCCTGTGTTATTGTAACCGGAATGCCGACAAGTGAATCGTGATGTGTGAAATCAATACTGCTAGCAACCCCGTTGCTTGGTAGTTATAGGACAATAATTTCATTCTTAGCATGTTGGTTATTGAATCATCATTCTAAGATAGATTGTGCTACCTAGTCCTTATTTCCTGGTGCACTCTTTGATTGATGAGTTAGGATTTTGTCAAGTCCTCGCTCATTTGATCATATCATCTTGCCCTGAGAAGCAAGATTGTTCTCGAGCTTAGTAACATATCGGTGGTTCGTGATTTTCCGTATATCTTCTCGGAAGTATTACCAGGTTGTCACCTGACCGCTATGTTGAGTTCGTGATCAAGTTGGTTTATTCCTGTAAACCACCCCTTCTCCAAGAATCCGTGTTGGATACCCCTGAGCTAGACGGTTAAGCTGAACAGCAACTTGGAGAATTGGAAGATAAAAGCTTGCCTAACTTAGTTCATTTTCCAAAAGGGATATCTTGTGTTTGTGTGAGTTGAAGAAAGATGTTATCTTCAGCGATTGGTCCCTGTGATCAGTTATTGGAGGTATTGTCTTGCCAAAACTTTGATTGAGTGTGGTCTATTCTCAAATCAAATCAGAACCAACAATGTTCGTAATGTTGTCTTACTCGTGGATTTTCCTCGAGCATACACCATTATATATTTTGGGTCTGACCAATACTATCACCTTGTTCACATAGTTATGGAATTCCATCTTCATGGGAATCTGGATGAATTGTTGTTGAGCCCATCGACAACATCCTTGTCTTCTCCATAATTTTGTTGAACATTAAGCTAGTGTTGGAAACTTTTGAAAGCATTTGTTCATGCTAGCTCATGAAGCATATGTTCGGATGAAAGGAGTGACTTCCTCTTATACACATGCATTTGGTGAAAGTTGCCGCCATGAATTTGAGAAAGTTAGTTTTGCTACCTCTGGAATCATCGCATGTCAGTCATGCACACGTGCGAAGTATTTTGTGGTCTGGAGACTTGCAACCTTCATTCCATATGTGTCCTGAGCACACCAAGCCACTGATTGATTTGTTCAAGGAGAAGAAGTTCCTTCATAAGAGCTAATCATATGACTTGTGCAAGGACTTCGTTATCCACGGTGATGGTTCCCAAGCAGAACTCGGTAGTGTTTTATTATAAGACTACCATGTGTTCATGTTTATCTGTGACAGCGTGTTCACACGTGTGTAGTAGAACCAGCTCATGTTTTGGAGCTTGGTATCGTAGTTCATTTCCCGAGAATCTCGCAACGTCATCTCGTCGATTTGTGTTGCAAACTTTCATTTTTCTTCCTAGACTCGATGAGTCTAGAATATCCTGACACCAACCAGATCTGAATCTCAGGCAGATATGATGGTTGGAACATTTCCCAAGAACTATAATACTGGTCCCTCGATAACCGGTAAAGTGGATGTCATGGCCAACATACCCAGCCGGAAGACCTATTATTGTAGTATCTTAATTGAAGAAGTTGGCCACCTCCCCATAAGGATTTCGTAGGATTTACTCCCTAGTTGTGCCTTATGATTTTTGTGTTTCTGAAGTCCGACCTCTACTTGATGTACTAGATACCAGACCATTTCTATGAATGGGTTACACTAGCACGTCAAGGAGAACATTAGAAGCGGAGTGCTAAATGTCTCTCGGTCGATCATCCAGATTTAGTCCCCTTGGCCCCGCTAAGGTGAAATCTGAGAAAGTGTTATCTTCCTTTGCATCTGCATCATCCATCATCATTCATCATGGTAGCAAGTTGTGTTGCCAAGATCCTTGACACGGATATTGGTAAAACCTTGATGAATATGGAAATGCTCAAGTTCTTGAGAGCACGCTCAAGCGCTAGGTGATATCATCGACACTAACTAGGATTGCTCTCAGCTTCCTCGGTGATGCTATAACTTTTCAAATAGTGGATTCACTCTCTATTGTTGGGTTCTTCCCCAGTTACCAGAATCATTCCCAGCATTTGCATTTTGTTCCCAGCTTGCACCGCCAATGTGCCATTCCACCATGGGTCTCTTCCATTTCCGGTGGTAAGCAAATTCATCCATTACGTTGTCTTCAACAAGGTAATCCACATCATCCAAGTCTGGGTATGCCATTCCACCGACCCCCTCCAAACGATCGCTCGAGAATTGCCTTAGGCTGGTTTAAAGAGTTTCAATGATCTTTGAATCAAAGGTAATTCTTTTTGCCACTTAAGGGGATATATCTACGAGTCACGGTTCCTAAGGTGTCTCGTTGTGGTATCATGGCAACTCAACTCCTCGCTACGTTGACAATGGTTTACCACCTTTTAAAGTGTGAAATTGTTGTCTACCTGGTAAACCTCCGTCATCTGTTCCACTCCTTTCCGCTAGAGGTGTGCTTCGTGTCTCAGCTCAAGAGATGTTGCTATGTCTCATTCCGTGAGTTAATCCTGAGTTGTTCGACCTTCGAGAAGAACGATTCTTTTAGGATCTTTCTTTCCCTCTCGTTGTCATGTTAGCTAGAGTTCTCAGAGCAAGACATCAAGACAATGATGGTGATCGAATCAATGTTCTTATGAAGGGCAACCTGGATCGTGAAGATTGTGTTAGGTTGCGTTCCCCATCGTCTTACCCTTGAATCTCGGGTCGAGATTCTTGTTTAGTGGGGGTGAGTTGTCACATCCCTAGTTCTTGCCTGACCTATGCTTGCTTCCATCTGTGCATCATGTTTAAATTTTTGAAACTTGAACTGAGGAATTTAGAAGCCTCAAAACCCTAAATAAAAGAAGGGCAAAAACCCTAAAATCTCATTCATTGTTCCAAAATGCTCTTCTTAAATGTTTGATAATTTTGGCAAAGGGTTCTGGTCCCAACCAAAATATTGAACATTTTTAAGGACTTAATCTTGGGACTCTGAATTTAAATCATTAGCTATTTGAATTTGAATTATATTCATATAATTAGAATATAATTTCAAATACCCCTGAAATATTTTATAAGCTTTTGGAAAAGTCCATCTAGCAAAATAAAAATATTCAGAGGAGTTTTTGGCATTGTTTGAATTATTTTTAATTCAAAACAGTGGCAAAAGATTAAATAAAAATAAAACAGAACAGAAATATAAAACAGAGCAGAACTTACCTGGCCTTACCTGGCAGCCCGCTGGCCGGCCCAGCACTGTGCTGGCCCGTGCCAGCCACCTACTTCCTCCCGCCAGAGCAGGCAGGCAGCTGCCTGTCGGCCGCGCGCGCCGCCGGGCGCCACCTCCTGCCTGGTTGCCTCCCTCCTCGATGCGCCTGGAGACGCCACGACACCCGTGGCCTCTCTCTCACTCTCCCTGGAACCCCTCGCGTTCTCCCTCGCTCCTCCCCCCCTCCTTTGCTCTCTCTCCCTCACGCGCCCGAGCGGAGCCCATCGCCGCCACTTGCTGCTGCCGCGGCCACCGCCTCCCCCTCGCTTCTTTGACCAGCCCACGAGCTCCGCCTAGAACCCGAGCACCTCTCCACCGAGCCACGCAAGGCCGGAGGACCCCAAGACGACGCCGCGACCCTTCTTCCCCGTCCACGGCCGCCGGATGCCGCCGCCCGATTCGTCGTCCACAGGGCCTCCCTGAGCTCGCCGTCTTCTTCAACCGACTCCCCGTGAGCTCCTCATCTCCTCTCTTTGCTCGCCCCCTCCATTCTTGTCCCCTAGCTAGCTGCCCCGCCGAACCCGAGCTCCGGCCGCCGCTGACCTCGTCGCCGCCGTCACTGCAGCCACTGGAGCTCCCACCCGAGTACACCATCGTGCTCAGAACGTCTCCACGAGCCCGTTGCATACCGCAGCTCGCCCTCCCGTGCCCCCTAGTGGTCGCCCGTGTCTCACCCGAGCTCCGGCGGCCGCAACCGAGCTCGCCGCCGTCGACTCCGGCTACCCCAGGCCCGGCTAGCACCACCTAAGGACGCGCGCCGGCGAGGGCACTCCGACGCGCCTAGCCACTGCTCGAATCGTGCCCTGTGGGTGATTCCCGAGCCTCCACCGCGTCTGGTCGTTGCCGGCGGCTAGACGCCGATGGATTAGCCCCGGTTGACCAGGGATTTGACCCCCCTGGGTCACTGACGTGTGGGCCCGGCCCCTGCTAACTTTTGGTTAAGTTAATAACTAATTTTAGTTAAGCCACTGACTCACTGACATGCGGGCCCCGCCCGGCTAACCAAGTTAGTTAGGGTTAATTTTAATTAGGTTAGTTAGTCCAGACACTGACACGCAGGGCCCACAGGTCAGTTTGACCTGGACCCGCCTAGTTGACCTGCTGACATCAGCATGACCTAGTGCTGACGCAATAAATCATTTTCTGGATTTATTTTAATTCAGGAAATTCCAGAAAATTGTATAAACTTCTAAAATTCAAAGAAAATCAACCGTAACCCCAAATGAAATAATTTATATATGAAAAATTATAAGAAAAATTCAAGGAATCCATCTGTACCATTTTCATGCATGTTTGAGCAATGTTTGTCCTCTATTTTGGACAAAACAAATAAAGGGCATTTAAATAACCATATATGGAGTTGGAATTTGAATCATATATTCAAACCAACTTCATTTAAATCATAGCTAGGTGCATTAGCCCAAAACACATTCATATTGCCATGTCATAGCATGCATCATATTGCGCATTGCATTGATCGTGTTTCTTCTGTGTTTGCTGGTGTTGTTTCCCCTCGATAGACGTTGTACCGACGATGTGATCATTGACACTGATGAAGACTCAATGCTATCTTCAGAAGTGCCAGGCAAGCAAAACCCCCTTGTTCATTCCGATAAAATCCCACTCTCTCGCTCCTGCTCTCTTTTATTGCATTAGGACAACAACGACATATTTGTTACTTGCTGCGGTAGCTGAACCCCTTTATCCGTTGCATGACCTGTCATTGCCACAGTAAATAGATGAAACCCACTAGCATGAGTAGGAGTTGTTTGAGCCCTGTTGTGCCTACTCATTCATGCTTGTTTGTCATGTCTGCTACTGCTTAGAGTTGAGTCAGGTCTGATTCATTGGGAATGAATCGGAGGTGTGTAAAACATGTCCTACTGTTGAGAGCTAAGTGTGTGAACACGATTTGGTAAAGGTAGCGGTGAGAGGCCATGTAGGAGTACATGGTGGGTTGTCTCATTGCAGCCGTCCTCAGGAACTGAGTTCTGTGTTTGTGATCCATGATCAGTTACTACCACACATTGGGCTCCGGGCGCTCCAAGCTCTCTCGACTTATTAATCAACATGATCTCTGTCCAGGAGTTGCAACTAGTTTCTGGTGTTTGTAGGTAGTGTTAGTAGTCTACCAAGTGGCACCCGGTACAGGTGGGCTTGGACAGACTAGGCACAGTGGCCCGGTGTACCAAGTAGCACCCGGATGGTGGCCTTGGGAACCCTGCTCACATCGTTTGGGGCCGTGAGCGACACCCCGGCCGGATCTCCTTGCGGATGGAACCCGAATAGGCGATAAACCTGGACTAGAGACTTGTTCGGTTAGTCAGGTCGTGGCCGACTCCCTCGCCCGGCTTCCGCTTGAAGGTTGCCGAGGTACATGACGTGTACAGGGCGATAAGTGGCGAAAGCGTGTGTGAAGAAGTACACCCCTGCAGGGTTATCATTATCTATTCGAATAGCCGGATTCCTCGGATATGGAAACTTGGACCCCTTGCATAGTTCATAGACAAGTGAAAGTGGATACACTAAAATACGCAAGATAAGCGTGAGTGCTATGGATGGCATTCTCGTAGGGAGACGGGAGTGGATCCATAGTGGTGTATTGATATGGTGAATATGTGGACTCGTGTGCGCCACCTCAAAAGAGTTACTTGCAGTCGTAGTTTAGGATAGCCACCGAGTCAAAGCTGGCTTGCTGCAGTTAAACCCCACCACCCCTTTGTTGATAATGATGCATATGTAGATAGATCTGATGTAAGTCTTGCTGGGTACATTTGTACTCACGTTTGCCTATTTTATGTTTTTGCAGAGAGACTTCAGTCTCTCTAGTAGTTCCGCATGGTCTTCGGCGTTTAGCTTGTTACCTCAGCTATGATCTTGTGCCCTCGGCAGGATCTGGTAGATAGTCAGGCTTCTCAGCCTTTTTCATTTCTAGATGTCTGTACTCAGACATGTTAAGCTTCCGCATGTGCTTTGATTTGTATGCTCTGAATGTTGGGTCATGAGACCCATGTTTGTAATATCTCGCTCCTCGGAGCCTATTGAATAAATACTTGAGTTGTAGAGTCATGTTGTGATGCCATGTTGTATTTGCACATATCGAGCATATTGTGTGTATGTTATTGAAATGCTTGGTATGTGTGGGATCTGACAACCTAGTTGTTTATCCTTGGTAGCCTCTCTTACCGGGAAATGTCTCCTAGTGTTTCCACTGAGCCAGGGTAGCTTGCTACTGCTCCGGAACACTTAGGCTGGCCGGCATGTGTCCTTCTTCGTTCCTGTGTCTGTCCCTTCGGGGAAATGTCACGCGATGAATACCGGAGTCCTGTTAGCCCACTATAGCCCGGTTCACCGGAGTCCTGCTAGCCCAGTGCTACAGCCTGGATTCACTCGCTGATGACCGACACGTTCGATGTTGGGTCATGGATGCCTGTCCCTGTAAGTTTGTGCCACTTTGGGTTTACGACTAGCCATGTCAGCCCGGGCTCCTTATCATATGGATGCTAGCGACACTATCATATACGTGTGCCAAAAGACGCAAACGGTCCCGGGCAAAGGTAAGGCGATACCGTGGGAATACCGTGCGTGAGGCCGCAAAGTGATATGAGGTGTTACATGCTAGATCGATGTGGCATTGAGTCGGGGTCCTGACATTTATATAGTGTGCTGAAATTTTCTGTTACTTGTCAATATGGAAACTAATCCTTTGAGGGGCTTGTTTGGGGTATCTTCACCCCAACCAGAAGAGCAAAGAGATGCTCCTCAACCTACTGAACCTTATGAAAATATTCACTTTGAGATTCCTTCGGGTATGATAGAAAAACTGCTAGCTAATCCTTTTGCAGGAGACGGAACATTGTATCCCGACTTACACCTTATCGTTGTGGGTGAAGTTTGTGGATTATTTAAGCTTGCAGGTATCCCCGATGATGTTGTCAAAAGGAAGGCCTTCCCTTTATCTTTGAAGGGATATGAAATGACATGGTATAGGCTATGTGATGATACTAGATTTTGGAATTATAAGCAACTGAAGTTGGAATTTCACCAGAAGTTCTATCCTATGCATCTTGTTCATCGTGATCGTAATTACATATATAATTTCTAGCCTCGTGAAGGAGAAAGCATCGCTCAAGTTTGGGGGAGGCTTAAGTCAATGTTATATTCATGCCCCAATCATGAGCTCTCTTGGGAAATGATTATTCAGAATTTTTATGCTCGGCTTTCTCTTGATAATCGCAACCTGCTCGATACTTCCTGTGATGGTTCCTATATGCTGAAGACTATTGATTTCAAATGGGACTTATTAGAAAGAATTAAACGCAACTCTGAAGATTGGGGTTCCGACGATGGTAAGGAGTTAGGTATGGCACCTAAGTTCGATTGTGTTAAATCTTTTATGGATACCGATTCTTTCTGTGGATTTTGCTCTAAGTATAGACTTGACTCTGAGTTAGTAGCTGCTTTTTGTGAAACTTTTGCTACTCACGTTGATATCCCTAAAGAGAAGTGGTTTAAATATAATCCTCCTGTTGAAGTGAAAGTAGTTGCACCTATTACAGTCGAAGAAAAGATTATTACGTATAGTGATCCCATTGTTCCTACTGCTTATGTTGAAAAACCTCCTTTTCCTGTTAGGATAAAAGATCATGTTAAAGCTTCGACTGTTGTTCGTAAGAGTAATACTAGGACCTATACACCTCCTGAGCAAATTAATGTTGAACCTGGTATTGCTATGATTAAAGATCTCTTGGATGAGGACTTAGATGGGCATGTTATCTCTTTCTTGGGTGAAACTGCTAATATTGCTAGACCCGATACTAAGACACGTAGACCCGTTGTAGGCACGCCTATTATTTCTGTTAAAATAGGAGATCATTGTTATCATGGCTTATGTGATATGGGTGCTAGTGCTAATGCGATACCTTATGATCTTTATAAAGAAATTATGCACGATATTGCACCTGTTGAATTAGAAGACATTGATGTTACTATTAAGCTTGCTAATAGGGACACCATTAAACCTATTGGGATTGTTAGAGATGTTGAAGTCTTGTGTGGGAAGATTAAATACCCTGCTGATTTTCTTGTTCTTGGTTCCCCACAAGATGATTTTTGTCCCATTATTTTTGGTAGACCCTTCTTGAATACTGCTAGTGCTAAGATTAATTGTGAAAAGAATATTGTCACTATTGGCATAGATGGTATGTCTCATGAGTTTAATTTCGCTAAGTTTAGTAGACAACCTCATGAAAGGGAACCACCTAGTAAGGATGAAATTATTGGTCTTGCTTCCATTGCTGTTCCTCCAACTAATCCGTTAGAACAATATTTGTTAGACCATGAAAACGATATGTTTATGAAGGAAAGGGAAGGAATAGATGAAGTGTTCCTTAAACAAGAACCTATGCTAACACATAACCTTCCCGTTGAAATTCTTGGGGATCCCCCTCCACCCAAGGGTGATCCAGTGTTCGTACTCAAACCCTTACCTGATAATCTCAAGTATGCTTATCTTGATGAAAAAGAAATATATCCTGTTATTATTAGTGCTAACCTTTCAGAGAAAGAAGAAGAAAGATTATTGAAAACTCTGAAGAAGCACCGAGATGCTATTGGATATACTCTGGACGATCTTAAGGGCATTAGTCCCACATTATGTCAACACAAAATTTCAGTGGAGAAAGATGCCAAACCAGTTAGAGATCCTCAAAGACGATTAAATCCTAAAATGAAGGAAGTAGTAAGAAAGGAGATTCTAAAACTCCTTGAGGCAGGTATTATTTATCCCGTTGCTGATAGTGAATGTGTAAGCCCTGTCCATTGTGTCCCTAAAAAGGGAGGTATTGCCGTTGTTCCTAATGATAAAGATGAATTGATCCCGCAAAGAATTATTACAGGCTATAGGATGGTAATTGATTTCCGTAAGTTAAATAAATCTACTAAGAAAGATCATTACCCTTTACCTTTTATTGATCAAATGCTAGAAAGGCTATCCAAACACACACATTTTTGCTTTCTAGATGGTTATTCTGGCTTCTCTCAAATACCTGTGTCCGCGAAGGATCAATCTAAAACTACTTTTACTTGCCCTTTTGGTACTTTTGCTTATAGACATATGCCTTTTGGTTTATGTAATGCACCTGCTACCTTTCAAAGATGCATGATGGTTATATTCTCTGATTTTTGTGAAAAGATTTGTGAGGTATTCATGGATGACTTCTCCGTCTATGGATCCTCTTTTGATGATTGTTTGAGCAACCTTGATCGAGTTTTGCAGAGATGCGAAGACACTAGTCTCGTCCTGAATTGGGAAAAGTGTCACTTTATGGTTAATGAAGGCATTGTCTTGGGGCACAAGATCTCCGAGAGAGGTATAGAAGTTGATAAAGCCAAAGTTGATGCTATTGAAAATATGCCATGTCCCAAGGACATAAAAGGTATAAGAAGTTTCCTTGGTCATGCCGGCTTTTATAGGAGGTTCATTAAGGACTTTTCTAAAATCTCTAGGCCTCTGACTAATTTATTGCAAACAGATATTCCTTTTCTCTTTGATGATGATTGTGTAGAAGCATTTGAAACACTTAAGAAAGCCTTGATCACTGCACCTATTGTTCAACCACCTGATTGGAATTTACCTTTTGAAATTATGTGTGATGCTAGTGATTATGTTGTAGGTGCTGTTTTAGGGCAAAGAGTCGATAAGAAATTGAATGTTATCCAGTATGCTAGTAAGACTCTTGATACTGCCCATAGAAATTATGCTACTACTGAAAAAGAGTTCTTAGCAGTTGTGTTTGCATGTGATAAGTTTAGACCTTATATTGTTGATTCCAAAGTTACTATTCACACTGATCATGCTGCTATTAAATATCTTATGGAAATGAAAGATGCTAAGCCTAGACTCATTAGATGGGTTCTCTTGCTCCAAGAATTTGACTTGCATATTATTGATAGAAAGGGAGCCAAGAACCCCGTTGCAGACAACTTGTCTAGGTTAGAGAATGTTCTTGATGACCCACTGCCTATTAATGATAGTTTTCCTGGTGAACAATTAGCGGTTGTCAATGCTTATCGTACTGCTCCTTGATATGCTGATTATGATAATTACATTGTTGCTAAATATATACCACCTAGTTTCACATACCAGCAAAAGAAAAAGTTCTTTTATGATTTAAGACATTACTTCTGGGATGATCCACACCTTTATAAAGAAGGAGTAGATGGTATTATTCGACGTTGTGTGCCTGAGCATGAACAGGAACAAATCCTACGCAAGTGTCACTCTGAATCTTATGGAGGACACCACGCTGGAGATAGAACTGCACACAAGGTACTACAATCTGGTTTTTATTGGCCTACTCTCTTAAAAGTTTCTCGTAAGTTTGTCTTATCTTATGATGAATGTCAAAGAATAGGTAACATTAGTAGATGTCAAGAAATGCCTATGAATTATTCTCTTGTTATTGAACCGTTTGACGTTTGGGGCTTTGATTATATGGGACCTTTTCCTGCCTCTAATGGTTATACACATATTTTAGTTGCTGTTGATTACGTTACTAAGTGGGTAGAAGCTATTCCAACTAGTAGTGCTGATCATAACACTTCTATTAAAATGCTTAAAGAAGTTATTTTTCCGAGGTTTGGAGTCCCTAGATATCTTATGACTGATGGTGGTTCACACTTTATTCCTGGTGCTTTCCGTAAGATGCTTGCTAAGTATGATGTCAATCATAGAATCGCATCTCCTTATCACCCGCAGTCTAGTGGTCAAGTAGAGTTGAGCAATAGAGAGCTCAAATTAATTTTGCAAAATACTGTGAATAGATCTAGAAAGAATTGGTCCAAAAAACTTGATGATGCATTATGGGCCTATAGAACTGCATACAAAAATCCTATGGGTATATCTCCATATAAGATGGTTTATGGAAAAGCATGTCATTTACCTCTTGAACTTGAACATAAAGCATATTGGGCTATTAAAGAGCTCAATTATGACTTTAAACTTGCCGGTGAGAAGAGGTTGTTTGATATTAGCTCACTTGATGAATGGAGAACCCAAGCATATGAGAATGGCAAGCTTTTCAAAAAAAAAGTCAAACGCTGGCATGATAAAAGGATACAAAAGCGTGAGTTTAACGTAGGAGATTATGTGTTATTATTCAACTCTCGTTTAAGATTTTTTGCAGGAAAACTTCTCTCAAAATGGGAAGGTCCCTACGTTATCAAGGAGGTCTATCATTCTGGTGCTATAAAAATCAACAACTTCGAAGGCACACATCCGAGGGTGGTTAACGGTCAAAGAATCAAACATTATATTTCAGGTAATCCTATCAATATTGAAACTAATATTATTGAAACCATAACCCCTGAGGAATACATAAGAGACACTTTCCAGAACGTTCCAGACTTCAAAAAGGCATAGGTACGTGGTACGGTAAGTAAATCGACTCCAAAACAACTCTAATGGCAATTTTTATCAGTTTTGGATTATTTAAGAATTTTAGGAAGAAAGAAGTAGTCCGAAAGGGACACGAGGCTCCCACGAGAGAGGAGGCCATGCTCCCTGTCTCGTGGGCACCTCGTGTGCCCCCCGGACTCCTTTTTCTTGTATATTACGTATTTTGGTCGGTAAAAATTCATTATATATACTCCCGAAGGTTTTGACCACCGTGTCATGCAAATATCCTCTGTTTTCATTTCGAGCTGTTTCCGTTACAGATTTAGAGCACCATGACTTCTCCCTCCTCCAACAATGAAGACAAGGATGCTTGGCTATTGAAGACAGAGTTGAAAAGAGAGGAACCAGAAGAGATCAACAAGGATGAAGGGATCAAGAAGGCCATGGAGGTTCAAGCTCTGGTGGTGAAAGAAGAAGACATCCCTCAACCTTTACGTAACCTTTTCACTCCAACAGAGATTGAAGCTTTCAAGATGATTGAGTTAGCCCGCATACAGAACAAGTATCTCACACAGGAGAATATTTTGTTGAAGGATCATATTGCTGGGCTCAAGGGCATTATCCGCAAGTTGGAGGAGCTTTTATGCTCGATGTGCGATTATCCACCGTCATCATCACCACCTCCATCACCACTTCCGAAGAAATAATCACATGGGTATGGGCACTCCCCTTGGCAACTGCCAAGCTTGGGGGAGGTGCCCCGGTATCGTATCACCATCACACTCCTATCTTTACCACTTTATTTAGTTCGATCCTTTTAGTAGTATCTTGATCTAGTAGATTGAAGTTTTGATATCAAGTAGTTTTGAGTTTTACATTGTGATCTCTTTATGCAAGCGAGTCCGTGTGCTATCTATAATAAAGATTAGTGTTGATTCAAGGGCTTTGCTATGTTGCATTGATCTTGTGAAACTAGAAAGAACAAAAAGAGTTCATATTGATCTTATGGATAGTGATAACTTCACACATAGAAAGTATGAGGCATAAAAATTATTGACAGATGATGAACGTAGCCTTGGTCATCGTTGCAATTAATAGGAAGTGATAAGGAAAGAGGGGTTCACATATAAATATATTATCTTGGACATCTTTTATGATTGTGAAGCACTCATTAAGTATGACATGCTAAAAGAGTTGATGTTGGACAAGGAAGACAACATAATGGTTTATGTTTTCCGACATCTCAGTTAAAGTATATTGTCATTGACCTTCCAAACACGTTGAGCTTGCCTTTCCTCCTCTTGCTAGCCAAATTCCTTGCACCAAGTAGAGATACTACTTGTGCTTCCAAATATCCTCAAACCCAGTTTTGCCATGAGAGTCCACCATACCTACCTATGGATTGAGTAAGATCCTTCAAGTAAGTTGTCATCGGTGCAAGTAATAAAAATTGCTCTCTAAATATGTATGACTTATTAGTGCAGAGAAAATAAGCTTTGTACGAACTTGTTTTGGAAGTAATAAAAGCGACGGATTGCATAATAAAGGTCCACATACAAGGGGCAATGTAAAGTGACGTTCTTTTGCATTAAGACTTTAGGCATCAACCCTAAACGCGCATGACAACCTCTGCTTCCCTCTGCGAAGGGCCTATCTTTCACTTTATGTTTTTACTTTATGCTTGAGTCAAGGTGATCCTCACCTTTCCCTTTTTCATTTTATCCTTTGGCAAGATCCTCGTGTTTGAAAGATCATGATACATATATCCAATTGGATGTAAGTTGGCATAGGCTATTATTGTTGACATCACCAAAAGGTGAATACGTTGGGAGGCAACACAATAAGCCCCTATATTTCTCAGTGTCCGTCTGAAACTCTATAACCACAAGTATTGCGTGAGTGTTAGCAATTATGGGAGACTACAAGATAGTTGAGTATGTGAGCTTGTTGAAAAGATCTATTATTGACTCTTTCTGATGTTACGATAAATTGCAATTGCTTCAATGACTGAGATTATAGTTTGTTAGTTCCCAATGAAGTTTATGAACCATACTTGACATTGTGAATTGCTTATTACTTGAGCATAGGAAATTATATGACAAAATCTATATATGTTGCTGTTATTAGAACGATCATGATGCCCTCATGTCCGTATTTTATTTTTATCGGCACCTCTATCTCTAAACATGCGGACATTTTTTTCGATTTCGGCTTCCGCTTGAGGACAAGCGAGGTCTAAGCTTGGGGGAGTTGATACGTCCATTTTGCATCATGCTTTTATATCAATATTTATTGCATTATGGGCTGTTATTACGCATTATATCTCAATACTTATGGCTATTCTCTCTTATTTTACAAGGTTTACCATGAAGAGGGGGAATGCCGGCAGCTGGAATTCTGGCTGGCAAAGGAGCAAACATTGGAAACCTATTCTGCACAACTCCAAAAGTCCTGAAACTCCACGAAACAACTTTTTGGATTTATTAAGAATTTATGAGCGAAAGAAATAGGCCAGGGGGGCCACACCCTGTCCAGGAGATAGGGGGCGCGCCCCCCCTTAGGGCGCGGCCCCCTATCTCCTAGGCCCACTGGTGGGCCTCCGGCGTCCATCCTCTGCTATATCATCACTCTTTCCCTGGAAAAAATCATGGGCAAGCTTACGGGACGAAACTCCGCCGCCACGAGGCCGAACCTTGGCGGAATCAATCTAGGGCTCTGGCGGAGCTGGTCTGCCTGGGACACTTCCCTCTGGGAGGGGGAAATCATCACCAACGTCATCACCAACGATCCTCTCATCAGGAGGGGGTAAATCTCCATCAACATCTTCACCATCACCATCTCCTCTCAAAACCCTAGTTCATCTCTTGTATCCAATCTTGTATCAAAACCACAAATTGGTACCTGTGGGTTGCTAGTAGTGTTGATTATTCCTTGTAGTTGATACTAATTGGTTTACTTGGTGGAAGATCATATGTTCAGATCCTTTATGCATATTATTACTCCTCTTATTATGAACATGAATATGCTTTGTGAGTAGCTACGTTTGTTCCTGAGGACATGGGTGAAGTCTTGCTATTAGTAGTCATGTGAATTTGGTATTCGTTCGATATTTTGATGAGATGTATGTTGTCTTTCCTCTAGTGGTGTTATGTGAACGTCGACTACATGACACTTCACCATTATTTGTGCCTAGAGGAAGGCATAGGGAAGTAATAAGTAGATGATGGGTTGCTAGAGTGACAGAAGCTTAAACCCTAGTTTATGCGTTGCTTCGTTAGGGGTTGATATGGACCCATATGTTTAATGCTGTGGTTAGGTTTACCTTAATACTCCTTTTTGTAGTTGCGGATGCTTGCAATAAGGGTTAATCATAAGTGGGATGCTTGTCCAAGTTAGGGCAATACCCAAGTGCCGGTCCACCCACATATCAAATTATCAAAGTACCGAACACGAATCTACGAACGTGATGAAACTAGCTTGACAATAATTCCCAATGTGTCCTCCGGAGCTCATTTCTCATTATTAGAATTGTCCAGTCTTATCCTTTGCTACATAAAGGATTGGGCCACCTTGCTGCACTTTATTTACTTTATTTACTTGTTGCTCGCTACTATTTATCTTATCACAAAACTATCTATCACCTACTGTTTCAGTGCTTGCAGAGAAAACCTTACTGAAAACCGCTTATCATTTCCTTCTGCTCCTCGTTGGGTTCGACACTCTTACTTATCGAAAGGACTACAATAGATACCCTACACTTGTGGGTCATCACCTCCTAACATGCTTTGAGGTAAGTAATTAAATTATGAGAAAATATCACAGTGCAGATAGTAGCCCCTGATGCTCTGTTTGGTATTCGGAAAGAAAGGCCGAACAGAGGATCAAATAACATCCCCAGGAGTCTAATCATATTATGTCTATATGAATAAGGAGGCATCACTGCTGGCCTCTGCCGCCCGCACTGCGGAGGTCTCCGGACTGAAGCAGGACCTGGGGCGGGCCGAGGAAGAGCTCGGCCTCGTGAAGAGGCAACTCGAGGAGAATAAAGGTAAGCGATACCCCGTCCTTGTGTCATATAAAGGAAAGATTGTTGATGCTAATAGAAGCATCATGAATTTTAATAGGGGCCACGACTGAAGTGGTGGCCCTTAAGAAGGCGATGTCCGAGGCCGAAGACAAAGCGGCCAAGGAGCGCACTGAGCGCAAGAAACAGGAGGCTCGGGTGGATGAGGTCCAGCAAGAGCTCCAGGACTTCGTCAAAGAATTCGAGGCCTTGGAGTGTGACTCCAAGATGCAAGAGTCCGAGCTTGCGAAGGCCCTCCAGAGTGTGCAAGACACCAAGGCCGAAGCCCAAAAGGCCCTCCAGGAGATTCAGGTGGCCAAGAAGATAGTGGCAGGTAAGGCATTGATTATGCAAAGCAAGCATGTGAAGGAGACTTTCCTTTTACTTACCCGAATTCGGAGCTCTCCACGAGCGTTTGTAGATCTGCCACACAGCATATCGGATGTCACGGAGTTCTACCGTGCCGAAGTAGGGAGCTCGACGGAGAAGTTGTTCTGGTCTCAATATACTGGGACCGAACATCCGATGCCCTTGAGCAACCAGCTGAAGCAACTGGTCGAACTGCACAAGGCGGCCGAACAGGCCACGAAGGACTTCATAGTCTGGTTGTGGCCTGGCGAGCCCCTGCCCGGCAGCTACTTCGGCCTTGTAAAGCGGATGGTGAATGCCTATCCGCGGCTTGAAGTCACTAAGCGGTCCGTCTGCATTGAAGGTGCGCGCAGGGCCTTGGCCCGTGCGAAAGTGCACTGGGCGAAGATGGACACCGAGAAGCTGGTGACGGAGGGGCCGCCGAAGGGCAAGGAGCATCGCCGCCCCGAACAGTATTATGACAATGTCCTGAAGGGTGCCCGCCTTGTGGCGGATGAATGTGCTAAGGATGTAATATTTGAATGAATGTACTCATGTCATCCTGTAATATGAAAACGAGTTCATGTGCGCTATATAACGCTTGTTGATTTAAAGTATTACCTTCTGTGCAGCCGTTTATAAAGTCTGAGAGTTGGCCAGTCGTCGGCTTCTGCCCCCATGTAACTAGTACTGGGGTGTTCGGGATAAATCTAATCACTCTTTATCTAAATTTTTGGTCCTTTGAAGGAGGTGTTCAGCGCAGCGAACAAGGCAATCAGACTATACAGCTTTATCACTCTCACATAGCCATAGAAGTCTACAATTTTAAATTTTGGCGAAGCCCCTAGTATTCGGAAGGCCGAACTTGAGGCACTATACACGCCTAAATCGGACAAGGCCGATTCCTCGCCCGAAGCGGAAAAAATCTTTAAGGATTTGAGACCTCTCGAACAGCGACCAACTTTCGCCTCATCATGACAGTCAGTTTTCGGCTTTCTCTACTAAGGTGCTCGTCCGGAAGAACCGGGACACAATCACAGTAGTTCTCCCTGTGCTACCTTAGCCGATATAGCGGAACGTAAGGTACCAAAACATGGGAGCCGGGCAAACCCAACTATTGACCCAAGACATGATTCGGAGCTGATGCATATAATGATATAAGTTCGGGGTACCACACTGTCGAAAGTGTTCGGACTTTTCTTGCCGTGTTATGGGGTACACTAAAGCCCCTGGCGAGCCGGACGTACCAGAATGTACGGGTGCAATTTGTAATAAATAAGCAGTAAAGGAAAAGGATAAAGAAATGTAATAGTAAGCTGACGCTGTTCATTATTTTCTGTTGTTATTTGAATAATACATCAAAGTGTATGTATACAAGTAGTGCGTAAGCGAAATATGAATATTTGACATGTCTTGGCCAAGGGTAAGCTGCATGTGGATATGTAAAACGGGTATAACGATCATTATCAGCACCCGAGGATTCCCTTATACGTAAAAGCTTCTTGCCTCCTTGGTGTTTCCTTCCCGTGATGTGTCTGGTGGTCGGACTATCGGAGGAGCCTCCAAAAATAGGGACATAAAAAGAAACAGTGTAAAAATACACAGATCCTGGGGCGGTTGAGCCGCATTGTGGACCGTGTCGTAGCCGTGCCTCTGCCTATGCCCATGGTATTTTGAGTGTGCAATTATGTATGCGCGGCACAAATTTCACCGCTTGACTGGGACTAGGGTGGAGGCCGAATTGCTAGGCGAGCTCTGGACGTGCCGGACGATCCTGTAGCAGGGTACTCTGGACTCGCTTGACGGTGTCCGGGACCTTTATCGCTGAATTGGCGGTCTGCCTAAGAAGGCTGCTTTGTATTTCTCCTGCGAGGGCCGCAGTGTGCTCCTCCATATGGACAGATCGCTCTGTGTTTCCATTAACTGTTATAACCCCTCGAGGTCCTGGCATTTTGAGCATGAGGTATGCATAATGCGGTACCGCATTGAATTTGGCAAATGCGGTTCGTCCAAGCAGTGCATGATAGCCACTGCGGAAGGGGATGATATCGAAGATTAACTCCTCGCTTCGGAAGTTGTCCAGAGATCTGAAGACTACTTCCAGTGTGATTGAGCCCATGTAACAGGCCTCTACACTTGGTATGACTCCTTTAAAGGTGGTTTTTGTGGGCTTGATCCTTGAGAGGTCGATGCCCATTTTGCGCACTGTATCCTAATAGAGCAGGTTCAGGCTGCTGCCACCGTCCATGAGGACTCGTGTGAGATGGAATCCGTCGATGATGGGGTCGAGGACCAATGCGTCTGAACCGCCATGACGGATACTGGTAGGATGGTCCCTGCGATCGAAAGTGATCGGACAAGAAGACCATGGGTTGAACTTTGGGGCGACTGGCTCCATCGCATAGATGTCCCTTAGTGCACTCTTCCATTCCTGTTTGGGAATATGGGTTGCGTATATCATATTCACCATTTTCACCTGGGGAGGAAATCTCTTCTGTCCTCCTGTGTTCGGCGGCCGGGACTCCTCGTCGTCATCGCTATGCAGTCCCTTTTCCTTGTTTTCGACATTCAACTTGCCGACCTGTTTGAACACCCAGCATTCTCTGTTGGTGTGGTTGGCTGGTTTATCGGGGGTGCCGTGAATTTGACACGAGCGATCGAGTATGCGGTCCAGACTGGACGGGCCCGAATTGTTTCTTTTAAATGGCTTTTTCCGCTGACCGGATTTAGAGCCACTGAATCCGGCATTGACTGTCGTGTCTTCGGTATTGTCGCCATTGTTGTGACGCTTGTGTCTGTTGCGTCGTGGCTTGCCGTTGCTATCTCTGGCCTCTGAAGTGCCAGGATTTCTTGATGTGCTGTTGCTACAAGCCAGCCAACTGTCCTCGCCCGCACAAAAGCGGGTCATGAGTGTCGCGAGGCCTGCCATGGACTTCGGTTTTTCTTGGCTGAGGTGTCGGGCGAGCCATTCGTCGCGGATGTTATGATTAAAGGCCGCTAGGGCTTCAGCATCTGGACAGTCGATGATTTGGTTCTTTTTGGTTAGGAACCGGGTCCAAAATTTCCTGGCTGACTCTCCGGGCTGTTGGGTTATGTGACTTAAGTCATCAGCATCCGGTGGTCGCACATAAGTGCCCTGGAAGTTGTCAAGGAATGCGTCCTCCAGGTTCTCCCAACTACCAATGGAGTTTGCTGGCAAGCTGTTCAGCCAATGCTGAGCCGGTACTTTGAGCTTAAGTGCGAGATACTTGATGGCATGTAGATCATCACCGCGAGCCATGTGAATGTGGAGAAGGAAATCTTCAATCCATACTGCGGGGTCTGTTGTACCATCATATGATTCAATGTTCACGGGTTTAAACCCTTCTGGGAATTCATGATCCATTACTTCATTAGTGAAGCATAGGGGGTGTGCGGCGCCTCTATGCCGGGCTACGTGACGATGCTGTTCAAATGAGTCTGGTCTGCTGTATTCGGCCCGACCGGATTTGTTTTTAGTATACCCGGTGTGACGATCATCGTCACATGTTGGGGCACGCCCCCGTGATCCGTAGATCGATCTTGACTGTCCTGCTTTGTTTTCCAATACATCTCACAGGTCATGCGTGTAGCCCTGGGCCTTAACGTTTTTGTTAGGTTGGCGACGGGGTGTGGGCTGGACTTCAGGCTGGTACGCCGCTTTGTCTCGGCCACGAGGTGGCCGGTCAGCCGCATCATGCGCTAGTAGTGTAGGCTTTGATGCCTCCTCCTCTAGTTGAGGTAGCAACCAGCGCTTTGGGTAACTTTTGCTAGGGCACTCGAGTCCGTATTCCTCGGCTGCCAGGACCTTAGTCCATCTATCACTTAGCAGGTCTTGATCAGCTTGAAGCTGCTGCTACTTTTTCTTCAGGCTTTTTGCAGTGGCTATAAGCCGGCGCTTGAAGCGCACCTGCTCGATGGGGTCCTGAGGCACGATGAATTCTTCGTTGCAAAGGCTCACTTTGTCTTCAGAGAGAGGCATGTAATTATCATCCTCTGTTTCTCCATCCGTTGCCCGTTCCTTAGGGCTAGCTTGCCCATCCTCCCGCTTGGCCTGCTCGAAGCATGGCTGGGCGGGATTGTTTTCGTCTTCGGCACCATCCGGATTGCCATCATCTCTTGTGCCGGTATTACTATTTTTGCTTTGGCGGGGCTTAGAGCGGCGCCTATGACGCTGGTTCTTAGATTGCTTCTCAGGGAGATTATCCTCCGTTGCCTCATCGCCATCGTCTTCTTTGGGTGTGCCCACCATATATATATATCATATGATGAGGTGGCTGTCCAGCACCCTGTGGGCGGTGGTTCCTGTTCTTCTCCTGCATTGTCGTCCATACCGTTGATGTCTTCGGAGTTGAAGTCTGCTACGTCTTGAGCTTGCATTGGTTTTCCTTGAAGAGGAAAGGGTGACGCAGCAATAGTAGTGTAAGTATTTCCCTCAGTTTTTGAGAACCAAGGTATTAATCCAGTAGGAGGCTCGTCAAAAGTCCCACACACCTACAGAAACAAACAAAGAACTCGCAAACGCAATAAAGGGGTTGTTAATCCTTTCACGACCACTTGCAAAAGTGAGATCTGATAGAGATAGTATGATAAGATAAATCTATTTTTGGTATTTTTGGTATTTTTGGTATTTTTGGTATTTTTGGTATTTTTGGTATTTTATAATATAGAAGCAAATAAAAGTAGATTGAAAGCTTATATGATAAAAGATAGACCCGGGGGCCATAAGTTTCACTAGTGGCTTCTCTCAAGATAGCATAAGTATTACGGTGGGTGAACAAATTACTGTCGAGCAATTGATAGAAAAGCGAATAATTATGAGATTATCTAGGCATGATCATGTATATAGGCATCACGTCCGTGACAAGTAGACCGACTCCTGCCTGCATCTACTACTATTACACCACACATTGACCGCTATCCAGCATGCATCTAGAGTATTAAGTTCATAAGAACATAGTAACACATTAAGAAAGATGACATGATGTAGAGGGATAAACTCATGCAATATGATATAAACCCCATCTTTTTATCCTTGATGGCAACAATACAATACGTGCCTTGCAACCCCTGCTGTCACTGGGTAAGGACACCGCAAGATTGAACCCAAAGCTAAGCACTTCTCCCATGGCAAGAAAGATCAATCTAGTAGGCCAAACCAAACTGATAATTCGAATAGACTTGCAAAGATAACTCAATCATACATAAAAGAATCCAGAGGAGATTCAAATATTCTCATACATAAACTTGATCATAAACCACAATTCATCGGATCTCGACAAACACACTGCAAAAAGAGTTACATCGAATAGATCTCCACAAGAGAGGGGGTGAACATTGTATTGAGATCCAAAAAGAGAGAAGAAGCCATCTAGCTAATAACTATGGACCCGAAGGTCTATGGTAAACTACTCACAACTCATCAGAAGGGCTATGGTGTTGATGTAGAAGCCCTCCATGGTCGATTCCCCCTCCGGCGGAGCGCCGGCGAAGGCTCCAAGATGGGATCTCGCGGATACAGAAGGTTACGGCGGTGGAAATTGTTTTTCGTTGGCTCCCTGGATGTTTTCGGGGTACATGGGTATATATAGGAGGAAGAAGTATGTCGGTGGCCACCTGAGGGGCCCAGGAGACAGGGGGCGTGCCCAAAGGGGGTGGGCGCGCCCTCCTATCTCCTGGTTGCCTCGATTGCTTCTTGACTTGCACTCCAAGTCCTCTGGATCACGTTCGTTCCAAAAATCACGCTCCTGAAGGTTTTATTCCGTTTGGACCCCATTTGATATTCCTTTTCTTCGAAATACTGATATAGGCAAAAAAACAGCAATACGGGCTGGGCCTCCGGTTAGTAGGTTAGTCCCAAAAATGATATAAATGTGTAAAATAAAGCCCATAAACATCCAAAAGGGGTAATATAATAGCATGGAACAATAAAAAATTATAGATACGTTGGAGACGTATCAAGCATCCCCAAGGTTAATTCCTGCTCGTCCTCGAGTAGGTAAATGATAAAAACAGAATTTTTGATGTGGAATGCTATCTAGCATAATTCTCAATGTAATTTTCTTTATTGTGGCATGATTGTTCAGACCCAAATGATTCAAGATAAAAGCTTATAAAACATAAAAATAATAATGCTTCGAAGCATACTAACAAATAATCATGTCCTATCAAAATAACATAGCCAAAGAAAGCTTATCCCTACAAAATCATATAGTTAGGCCATGCTTCATTTTCATTACACAACATACTCCCATCATGAACAACCCTGATGACGAGCCGAGAAATTGGTTCATACTTTTTAACGCGCTTCAGCTTTTTCAACTCTTACGCAATACATGAGCGCAAGCCATGGACATAGCACTATGGTGGTATTTGGTGGTGGTTGTGAGGACAAAAAGGGAGAAGATAGTCTCACATCAACTAGGCGTATTAACGGGCTATGGAGATGCCCATTAATAGATATCAATGTGAGTGAGTAGGGATTGCCATGCAACAGATGCACTAGAGCTATAAATATATGAAAGCTCAACAAAAGAAACTAAGTGGGTGTGCATCCAACTCGCTTGCTCACGAAGACCTAGGGCATTTTGAGTAAGCCCATCATTGGAATATACAAGCCAAGTTCTATAATGAAAAATTACCACTTAGTATATGAAAGTGACAACATAGGAGACTCTCTATCATGAAGATCATGGTGCTACTTTGAAGCACAAGTGTGGAAAAAGAGATAGTAGCATTGTCCCTTCTCTCTTTTTCTCTCATTTATTATTATTTTTTCTCTCTTTTTTATTTTTTCTTTCTTTCTTTTTTTCTTTGGCCTTTTTTTTCTTTCATTTTGGCCTTTCCTTTTTTTCTTTTTAAAGTCCGAAGTCTCATCCCGACTTGTGGGGGAATCATAGTCTTCATCATACTTTCCTCACTCGGACAATGCTCTAATAATGAAGATCATCACACTTTTATTGATTTACAACTCAAGAATTACAACTCAAAGCTAGAACAAGATATGACTCTATATGAATGCCTCCGGCGGTGTACCGGGATATGCAATAAATCAAGAGTGACATGTATGAAAATTATGAAGGTGGCTTTGCCACAAATACGATGTCAACTACATGATCATGCAAAGAGCAATATGACAATGATGAAGCGTGTCATAATAAACGGAATGGTGGAAAGTTGCATGGCAATATATCTCAGAATGGCTATGGAAATGCCATAATAGGTAGGTATGGTGGTTGTTTTGAGGAAGGTAAATAATGGGTGCAAGATACCGGCGAAAGTTGCGCGGCACAATAGAGGCTAGCAAAGTGGAAGGGTGAGTGTGCGTATATCCATTGACTCGCATTAGTCATAAAGAACTCATATACTTATTGCAAAAGTATACTTAGCCCTCGAAGAAAGTACTACTACGCATGCCCCTAGAGGGATAGATTGGTAGGAAAAGACCATCGCTCGTCCCCGACTGCCACTCATAAGGAAGACAATAAAAAGAGCACCTCATGCAAAAAATTTGTCACACAACTTTTACCATACGTGCATGCTACGGGACTTGCGAACTTCAACACAAGTATTTCTCAATTTCATAATTACCCACTAGCATGACTCTAACATTACTACCTCTATATCTCAAAACAATTATCAAGCATCAAATTGATCCTAGTGTTTTATGCACTTTCTATGATAGTTTTTATTATACCCAACTTGGATGCTCACCATTCTAGGACCAATTTATAACCATAGAAAATACCATGCTGTTATAAAAGACTCTCAAAATAATATAAGTGAAGCAAGAGATACTAGCAATTTCTTCAATATTAGGCCACCGCCGTGCTCTAAAAGATATAAGTGACGTACTAGAGCAAAAACTATCAAGCTCAAAAGATATAAGTGAACCACATAGAGTATTCTAATAAATTCCAATCAAGTGGGCTTCTCCCAAAAGGTGTGTATAGAAAGGATTATTGTGGTAAACTAAAAAGCAAAGACTAATATCATACATGACGCTCCAAGCAAAACACATATCATGTGGCGAATAAAAATATAGCTCCAAGTAAAGTTACCAATGAACGAAGACGAAAGAGGGGATGCCTTCCGGGGGCATCCCCAAGCTTAGGCTTTTGGCTACTCTTGAATATCTTGGGGTGCCATGGGCATCCCCAAGCTTAGGCTCTTGCCACTCCTTATTCCATAGTCCATCAAATCTTTACCCAAAAGTTGAATACTTCACAACACAAAACTCAACAGGAAATCTTATAAGCCCCGTTAGTGAAAGAAAAGAAAACCACCACATAAGGTACTGTAATGAACTCATTATTTATTTATTTTGGTGTTAAACCTACTATATTCCAAGTTCTCTATGGTTCATACCACTTAATACTAGCCATAGATGCATCAAAATAAGCAAACAACACACGAAAAACAAAATCTGTCAAAAACAGAACAGTCTGTAGCAATCTGTAACTAACGCAAACTTCTGGAACTCTAAAAATCCTACTAAAATAGGAAGTCCTGTACAATTTGTCTATTGACCATCAGCAAAAAGAATCAATGCAAAATCACGTTTCTGTGATTTACCAAAACTAATTTCGTCCGTGCAAAGTTTCTGTTTTTCAGCAGAATCAAATTAACTATCACCATAGGTTATCCTATAGGTTCTACTTGGCACAAACACTAATTAAAACATAAAAACACATCTAAACAGAATTTATATGCAAAATTTATTACTAAACATAAACAAAAACAAAAAAACACAAATAAGATTGGGTTGCCTCCCAACTAGCGCTATCGTTGAACGCCCCTAGCCATGCATAAAAGCGAAGATAAATCTAAGTAGTGCCATCTTTGGCACTCAATTCATAAGTAGCCCGCATGATAGATTCATAAGGTAATTTAACTTTATTTCTTGGAAAGTACTCCATGCCTTTCCTTAATGGAAATTGGAATCTAATATTCCCTTCCTTCATATCAATAATCGCGCCAATCATTCTAAGGAAAGGTCTACCAAGAATAATAGGGCAAGAAAGATTGCAATCTATATCAAGAACGATAAAATCTACGGGCACCAAATTTCTATTTGCAACAATGAGAACATCATTGATCCTTCCCATTGGATTTTTAATGGTGGAATCCACAAGGTGCAAATTTAAAGAGCAATCATCAAGATCATGGAAACCTAGAATATCACATAAAGTTTTCGGAATTGTGGAAACACTAGCACCCAAATCACACAAAGCATAACACTCATGATCTTTAATTCTAATCTTTATAGTAGGTTCCCACTCATCATTAAGTTTTCTAGGTATAGAAACTTCAAAATTGATTTTTCATCATAAGATTGCATCAAGGCATCAACGATATGTTTGGTAAAATATTTATTTTGACTATAAGCATGAGGAGAATTAACAACGGATTGCAACAAGGAAATACAACCTTCTAAAGAACAATTATCATAATCAAACTCCTTGAAATCCGAGATAGTGGGTTCAATGCTATTTAAAGTCATGACCTCTCCAATCCAACTTTTACCAAATTTAGCATCAAGATCTAGAAACTCCGAATTATTGGGACGCCTTCTAACTAAAGTTGACTCATCTCCAGTCCCATTATTATCAAGATTCATATTGCAAAACAAAGATCTAATAGGATACACATCAATAACTTTAAGATCTTCATCATTATTTTCATCTAACTTTTCTGGTTTGGCAACCATCTTATTGACTAAGGTAGCTTGCTTATCAAAAATTTGGGCTATAGCATTCTCAAGCCGGGTAATTTGAGAGTTCACACCAGAAAATTCTTTATTCATATCATCGAACTCCTTATTCATAAACCCCAAAAAACCTTTTTGTTCTTTAAGCTCTTTTCTGAAGAAATTATTATGCTCAAATTGCAAAGTCATAATGCTTCTAATATTTGATTCAATCTCTTCCAACCTTCTAAGAAGTAGGTCGGTACTCTTAGGCAAAGCCATAAGGACAAACAGGCACACAAGCAAACAGAAAAATGCAAGTGAAAAAGAGAGAGATTGGGAAAGAGAGGGCAAATAAAACTGCAAGGGTGAAGTGGGGAGAGGAAAACGAGAGGCAAATGGCAAATAATGTAAATGCAAGGGAGATGAGTTTGTGATAAGTACTTGGTATGTCTTGACTTGAGCGAAGACCTTCTCGGCAACGGCGCAAGAAATCCTTCTTGCTACGTCTTGAGCTTGCGCTGGTTTTCCTTGAAGAGGAAAGGGTGATGCATCAATAGTAGCATAAGTATTTCCCTCAGTTTTTGAGAACCAAGGTATCAATCCAGTAGGAGGCTCCTCAAAAGTCCCACACGCCTACACAAAAAAACAAAGAACTCGCAACCAACACAATAAAGGGGTTGTCAATCCCTTCACGGCCACTTGTGAAAGTGAGATCTGATAGAGATAGTATGATAAGATAAATATATTTTTGGTATTTTACAATATAGATGCGAAAAGTAAAGAAGCAAATAAAAGTAGATTGAAAGCTTATATGATAAAAAATAGACCCGAGGCCATAGGTTTCACTAGTGGCTTCTCTCAAGATAGCATAAGTATTACGGTGGGTGAACAAATTACTGTCGAGCAATTGATAGAAAAGCGAATAATTATAAGATTATCTAGGCATGATCATGTATATAGGAATCACGTCCGTGACAAGTAGACCGACTGCTGCCTGCATCTACTACTATTACTCCACGCATCGACCGCTATCCAGCATGCATCTAGAGTATTAAGTTCATAAGAATAGAGTAACGCATTAAGAAAGATGACATGTTGTAGAGGGATAAACTCATGCAATATGATATAAACCCCATCTTTTTATCCTTGATGGCAACAATACAATACGTGCCTTGCAACCCCTGCTGTCACTGGGTAAGGACACCGCAAGATTGAACCCAAAGCTAAGCACTTCTCCCATGGAAAGAAAGATCAATCTAGTAGGCCAAACCAAACTGATAATTCGAAGAGACTTGCAAAGATAACTCAATCATACATACAAGAATTCGGAGGAGATTCAAATATTTCTCATAGATAAACTTGATCATAAACCCACAATTCATCGGATCTCGACAAACACACCACAAAAAGAGTTACATCAAATAGATCTCCACAAGAGAGGGGGAGAACATTGTATTGAGATCCAAAAAGAGAGAAGAAGCCATCTAGCTAATAACTATGGACCCGAAGGTCTGTGGTAAACTACTCACAACTCATCGGAAGGGCTATGGTGTTGATGTAGAAGCCCTCCATGGTCGATTCCCCCTCCGGCGGAGCGCCGGCGAAGGCTCCAAGATGGGATCTCGCGGATACAGAAGGTTACGGCGGTGGAAATTGTTTTTCGTTGGCTCCCTGGATGTTTTCGGGGTACGTGGGTATATATAGGAGGAAGAAGTACGTTAGTGGCCACCTGAGGGGCCCAGGAGACAGGGGGCGCGCCCAGAGGGGGTGGGCGCACCCTCCTATCTCCTGGCTGCCTCGATTGCTTCTTGACTTGCACTCCATGTCCTCTGGATCATGTTCATTCCAAAAATCAGGCTCCCGAAGGTTTCATTCCGTTTGGATTCCGTTTGATATTCCTTTTCTTCGAAATACTGAAATAGGCAAAAAAACAGCAATACGGGCTGGGCCTCCGGTTAGTAGGTTAGTCCCAAAAATGATATAAATGTGTAAAATAAAGCCCATAAACATCTGAAAGGGGTAATATAATAGCTTGGAGCAATCAAAAATTATAGATACGTTGGAGACGTATCAAAGTCAAGCACGTCGGTTAAGTCGTCGACAGTGGCTATTAAGTGGGTGGTGGGTGGGGAACGAATTTCTTCGTTGTCCGCTTCCCACTCCAGCCGGACATAGTTCGGCCAAGGGTCTCCTGACAAGGAGAGAGACCTCAATGAATTTAGCACTTCGCCAGAGGGCGAGTGCTGAAAGATATTCACGGAGGTAAACTCCATGATCGGCGCCCAATCAGATTCGATAGACACGGATGCACGCGGTTTGGAGCCTGTAGCCGGAGACGAGTCCGAGGGTCCGATAACACCGGCCTCATAGGAGGTGAGGTCAGTGTTCGACTCTAACGCCGCTGAGGGTGCGGCCTCCTTGGCGGGGTGCATCCACCCGTCCTCGGATGGCATGATCTGCTCTAGATTGAAGGCCGGGGCAGCTGCAGGTGTGATCTCCCGAACACTGTTTGATGGCAGATCTAAGTCATGATCGTCGTGACTGTTCAGCCCACCTGACATGGGATCGAATCCGCCGAAGATCAAGTCTCCACGAACATCGGCTGTGTAGTTTAAGCTTCCAAACCTGACCTGATGGCCAAGGGCGTAGCTATCGATCTACTCCAGATGGCCAAGCGAGTTGGCCCGCGGTACGAAGCCACCGAATACGAAGATCTGTTCGGGGAGGAAAACCTCACCCTGGATCACATCGTTGAAGATGATTGAAGGAGCCATCAAGCCTTATTGTGACGACTGATACGTCCATTTTGCATCATGCTTTTATATCAATATTTATTGCATTATGGGCTGTTATTACACATTATATCTCAATACTTATGTCTATTCTCTCTTATTTTACAAGGTTTACCATGAAGAGGGGGAATACCGGCAGCTGGAATTCTGGCTGGAAAAGGAGCAAACATTGGAAATCTATTCTACACTGCTCCAAAAATGCTGAAACTCCATGAAACCTATTTTTTGAATTAATAAGAATTATTGAGCGGAAGAAGTACACCAGGGGCCCCACACCCTGTCCAGGAGGGTGGGGGGCGCGCCCCCCTACTGGGCACGCCCCCTGCCTCCTGGGCCCCCTGGTGGCCCTCCGGTGTCCATATTCTACTATATGAGGGCTTTTACCCTGGAAAAAATCGTGGGCAAGCTTACGGGACGAAACTCCGCCGCCACAAGGTGGAACCTTGCGGAACCAATCTAGGGCTCTGGCGGAGCTGTTCTGCCGGGGACACTTCCCTCCGGGAGGGGGAAATCATCACGATCATCATCACCAACGATGCTCTCATCGGGAGGGGGTCAATCTCCATCAACATCTTCACCAACACCATATCCTCTCCAAACCCTAGTTCATCTCTTGTATCCAATCTTGTATAAAAACCACAAATTGGTACCTGTGGGTTGCTAGTAGTGTTGATTACTCCTTGTAGTTGATGCTAATTGGTTTACTTGGTGGAAGATCATATGTTTAGACCCTTAATGCATATTATTACGCCTCTGATTATGAACATGAATATGCTTTGTGAGTAGTTACGTTTGTTCCTGAGGACATGGGTGAAGTCTTGCTATTAGTAGTCATGTGAATTTGGTATTCGTTCGATATTTTGATGAGATGTATGTTACCTTTTCCTCTAGTTGTGTTATGTGAACGTCGACTACATGACACTTCACCATTATTCTGGCCTAGAGGAAGGCATAGGGAAATAATAAGTAGATGATGGGTTGCTAGAGTGACAGAAGCTTAAACCCTAGTTTATGCGTTGCTTCGTTAGGGGCTGATTTGGATCCATATGTTTAATGTTGTGGTTAGGTTTACCTTAATACTTCTTTTGTAGTTGCGGACGCTTGCAATAGGGGTTAATCATAAGTGGGATACTTGTCCAAGTAAGGGCAGTACCCAAGCACCGGTCCACCCACATATCAAATTATCAAAGTACCGAACGCGAATCATATGAGCGTGACGAAAACTAGCTTGACGATAATTCCCATTTGTCCTCGGGAGCTTCTTTCTCATTATTAGAAATTGTCCAGGCTTATCCTTTGTACATAAAGGATTGGGCCACCTTGCTGCACTTTATTTACTTGTTACTCGTTACTGTTTATCTTATCGCAAAACTATCTATCACCTACAATTTCAGTGCTCGCAGAGAAAACCTTACTGAAAACCGCTTATCATTTCCTTCTGCTCCTCATTGGGTTCGACACTCTTACTTATCGAAAGGACTACGATAGATCCCCTACACTTGTGGGTCATCAAGACTCTTTTCTGGCGCCGTTGCCGGGGAGTGTAGCACTTTTGGTGAGTGGAACTTGGTAAGGAAACATTTATATAGTGTGCTGAAATTTTCTGCTACTTGTCACTATGGAAACTAATCCTTTGAGGGGCTTGTTCGGGGTATCTTCACCCCGACCAGAAGGTCAAAGAGTTTCTCCTCAACCTACTAAACTTTATGAAAATATTTACTTTGAGATTCCTTCAGGTATGATAGAGAAACTGCTAGCTAATCCACTTACAGGAGATGGAACTTTGCATCCCGATTTACACCTTATCTTTGTGGATGAAGTTTGTGGATTATTTAAGGTTGCAGGTATTCCCGATGATGTTGTCAAAATGAAGGTCTTCCCTTTATCTTTGAAGGGATATGCACTGACATGGCATAGGCTATGTGATGATACGAGATCTTGGAATTATAAGCGATTGAAGTTGGAATTTCACCAGAAGTTCTACCCTATGCATCTTGTTCATCGTGATCGTAATTACATATATAATTTCTGGCTCGCGAAGGATAAAGAATCGCTCAAGCTTGGGGGAGGCTTAAGTCAATGTTATATTCATGCCCCAATCATGAGCTCTCACGGGAAATGATTATTCAAAATTTTTATGCTCGGCTTTCTCTTAATAATCGCAACCTGCTCGATACTTCCTGTGCTAGTTCTTATATGCTGAAGAATATTGATTTCAAATGGGACTTATTGGAAAGAATTAAACGCAACTTTGGATATTGGGGTTCCGACGATGGTAAGGAGTCAGGTATGACACCTAAGTTCGATTGTGTTAAATCTTTTATGGATACCGATGCTTTTCGTGGATTTAGCGCTAAGTATGGACTTGACTCTGAGATAGTAGCTTCTTTCTGTGAATCTTTTGCTACTCATGTTGATCTCCCTAAAGAGAAGTGGTTTACATATAATCCTCCTGTTGAAGTGAAAGTAGTTGCACCTATTACAGTTGAAGAAAAGACTATCACCTATAGTGATCCTACTGTTCCTACTACTTATATTGAGAAACCCCCATTTCCTCTTAGGATAAAGGATCATGCTAAAACTTCGACTGTTGTTCGTAAGAGTAATACTAGGACTTATTCTGATGCCCGGATAATTAGGCTATAGTAATCCCGCGTTAATGATGCCACGTCACCTCAGTTACTGCTAATAATCTCGCATTAGTTCGAAACGGATTCAAATTCAAAATTCGAATTAAAGTTAAAACAATTAAAGTTTTCAAAAGTCAAAACTAAAATGTTCGATGTGTTGAAAATATTCCCTAACTATTTGTCATGTAGAAGCCATGTTTTTTATACAAGGCCTATATATTTAAAATCAGCAAAAACAGAAAAGAAATATAAATAAAAAAGAGAAAGAAAAAAACAAAAAAAACAAATGAGGGAGACCCCCTGGCCAACTGGGCCAAACGGCCCAGCCAGCCAGCCCATCGTCCCAGACCGGCCCAACCCCCACGCACCCATTAACCCCCCGAAACCCTAACGACCATCCCTACTCACTCCCACTCCTCTCCCCTGATCCCCACTCTCCCCTCACGCCCGCTCCTCTCTCGCCACAATCCAGATCGGGCGCCACTACGCCGATCGATGCCGACCCCATCGCCTCTCGGACCCCCCTCGCCGGGCTATCTCCGTGCCAAGCGCCGCCCCTCCCAGCCTCCTCGCAGCTCCTCCCTCGTAGACCCGGCGCATACTAACACCGACGCCACGCCACCTCCTGCACGTCGATGCCATCCCCAATCGCAGGAGCTCCCTCGCCGGCCTGCGTCCTCCTCCTCGCCGGCCTGCTTCCCCTCTACCGCGACTTCCTCGACCTCCTCCCCGAGCCCCGCTACTTTGACCCTACGCCCTCGGTGAGGCCATGACATCCACTCCCTCCTCTGTCTCCCCCCGCGAGCACCTGGCCGCGTGCCTCGTGTCGAGGCAACGCCTCGCCGGCGCTTTGCCGTTGGTCGCCCGCGGCCCCGCACCTGTGGGCCCGCTCTGCCGCCTCCCGCTGCAGTTCCAGCCACCCCGAGCCACTCTCTGGCCACGTACCAGTGGCCCTGTCCTCCCCATACCCCTCCCTGGCGCCGCCCGTCCCTCCTGCTCCAGCCACGGCCAGCGCGCCACACCGCTGGACCTCGCCCGCACCTGAGCCGCTTGTCGCCGTCTGCGTCCCGGCTCCCTCCATCTCCCTGCAGCCCCTGGCCCTGCCCCAGGCTGCCATGCCTGCCACTGACCTGATGGTCGCCTCCGCTGGGGCCCCTCGATGGCTGCCGCGCCGCGGCCGTCCGTCGGTGGCGCCCGATGGCCTCGCCCCGCTTCCCCCCTGATCGGGCTAGCCCCCCACTCGGGCGACGTCCGTGACCCAGCGCCAGCGCCTGCTAAGACCCCCGCGTGACAATGACAGATGGGGCTCATGCCCTTAGAACATTAAAAAAAGAGAATAAAAATAATAATTAAGAAAATAATTAATTAATTAACTTAATTCATCCTGATTACTTAGGTTAATTAATCCTGATCACTTAATTAACCCTGATCACTTAATTAACCTAATCACTTAGGTTAGTTAATTAATCTATTAGGTTAGTCAATAGTCAATGAAGAATGGGACCCACTTTCAGCCTCACATACAAATAGCTAAGTACACTCTCTGTGTACCCGTAGCAATTTCACTGATTTTTATAAATTATAATAAATTGAAAAATGAATTAAAACTTTGAAAATTAATATAAAATAATCCGTAACTCGGATGGAAATACTTTGTACATGAAAGTTGCTCAGAATGACGAGACGAATCCGAATACACAGCCCGTTCGTCCGCCACACGCTCCCTAGCATAGAAAACATGCAACATTCCACCTCTGTTTCATTTGTCCGAAAACACGAAACACCGGGAATACTTTCTCTGATGTTTTCCCCCTTCGCCAGTATCACCTATCCCTGCATTAGATCACCCCTGGCACCGCGTATTGCATTATTATATTTTGTGATGTTTTGATTGCTCCGTATTTACTATTTCTTCCCCCCTCTTCTTCTCCGGTAGATCCCGAGACCGACGCTGATGCCACCGAGTATGACTACGGTGTTGACGACCCCTCCTACTTGCCAGAGCAAGCAGGCAAGCCCCCCTTGATCACCAGATATCGCCTATTCCTCTCTCTACTACTTGCATTAGAGTAGTATAGCATGTTACTGTTTTGATTGATCCTATTCTATTGCATAGCCTGCCATTGTTGCTACCTCTATTGATACCTTACCTGCAATCCTAAATGCTTAGTATAGGATGCTAGTTTATCATCAGTGGCCCTACATTCTTGTCAGTCTGCCCTGCTATACTATCGGGCTATGATCACTCGGGAGGTGATCACGGGTATATACTATACAAACATACATATGCTATACAGATGATGACTAAAGTCGGGTCAGTTTGTTGAGTACCCGCAAGTGGTTCTGATGTGGGGGCTTGAAGGACATGTGGCTCCATCCCGGTAGAGGCGGGCCTGGGTTCCCGACGGCCCCCGACTGTTACTTTGTGGTGGAGCGACAGGGCAGGTTGAGACCACCTAGGCGAGAGGTGGGCCTGGCCCTGGTCGGGTCTGCGGTTACATCAATTAGCACGCTTAACGAGATCTTGGTATTTCATCTGAGTCTGGCCGCTGGCCTATACGCACTAACCAACTACACGGGAAAGATATGGGCACTCGACATCGTGGTATTAGCCGAAGCCTTCGTGACGTCAGCGACTGAGCGGCGCACACCGGATTGGACTGGAACACCTGCTCTTGTATTAGGGAGGCTAGGTCTGCTTCCGGCCGCCCTCGCAACATGCGGGTGTGCAATGGGCGATGGGCCCAGACCCCTGCACCATAGGATTTAGACCGGCATGCTGACCTCTCTGTTGTGCCTAGGTGGGGCTGCGACGTGTTCATCTTCCGAGGCCGGGCATGACCCAGGAAAGTGTGTCCGGCCAAATGGGATCGAGCGTGTTGGGTTATGTGGTGCACCCCTGCAGGGAAGTTTATCTATTCGAATAGCCGTGTCCCTCGGTAAAAGGACGACCCGAAGTTGTACCTTGACCTTATGACAACTAGAACCGGATACTTAATAAAACACACCCAGACAAGTTCCAGAGACATCCCGGTGATTGCTTTCCCACAGGGCGACAAGGGTAGGATCGCTGAGTAGGATTATGCTATGCGATGCTACTTGGAGGACTTCAATCTACTCTCTTCTACATGCCGTAAGATGGAGGTGGCCAGAAGCATAGTCTTTGACAGGATTAGCTATCCCCCTCTTATTCTGGCATTCTGCAGTTCAGTCCAACGATATGGCCCTTTACACATATACCCATGCATATGTAGTGTAGCTCGTTGCTTGCGAGTACTTTGGACGAGTACTCACGGTTGCTTTTCTCCCTCTTTTCCCCCTTTCCCTTCTACCTGGTTGTCGCAACCAGATGCTGGAGCCCTGGAGCCAGGCGCCACCGTCGACGACGACTCCTACTACACTGGAGGTGCCTACTACTACGTGCAGGACGCTGACGATGACCAGGAGTAGTTTAGGAGGATCCCAGGCAGGAGGCTTGCGCCTCTTTCAATCTGTATCCTAGTTTGTTCTAGCCTTCTTAAGGCAAACTTGTTTAACTAATGTCTGTACTCAGATATTGTTGCTTCCGCTTACTCGTTTGTGTCGAGCACTTGTATTCGAGCCCTCGAGGCCCTTGGCTTGTAATATGATGCTTGTATGACTTATTTTATTTTTAGAGTTGTGTTGTGATATCTTCCCGTGAGTCCCTGATCTTGATCGTACACATTTGCGTACATGATTAGTGTACGATTGAATTGGGGGCGTCACAAGTTGGTACCTTAGCCGACTGCCTGTAGGAATCCCCTTTCCAACTCCTTGGCCGAAGTTGAGTCTAGAAGCTGAAAACTATTTACTAACTTGGTTGTGTGGCTTACGGGCCCACATCGCCATTGAGTGGTATTAGAATCTTTTACTCCTCGACCTTTACTCTGGGATTCTGATCTCTCTTCTACTCGGGTTATATGATTTTTGCTAACTCTAACACTAGGTTCTCGTAACTACTTTCTCCCAGAGAGCCCCTCACTCCAGATGATTTCGTGGTGCATTGAAGGATTCCAAAGATACACTCTGATGTTCTCTCGAGACTTTGTGCCTGTTGCTTTTGCAATTCCCTACCACCGAAACATCCCTATGGATAAATACATACACATGTCATTCTTACTTTTGTGCCTTGTAGTTCTTTACCACATGAATACCCCTGCAAATAATTACTCGCACTTATCGAGTATTCATCCATCCCGAGTTGTTCATATGTTTCATATGATACTTTGAAATTCTATCCGATGATTCGAGAATCCTCTTTAAAACTATTGCTCTACATATACTTGTCTGCTTGCATTATGGATGCTTCCCATAGGTCTAGCAACATTCATTAGTCTCCTTTGACACCATCATTTTGATCCTATTGATTCAACATGAGTGTGAATGCACGCAATCATCAGTTGATTCTTTTAAAATTATCTTTCCGGCTGAGATGTCATTTTGAAAATGATCTGTTTATCGACCAATCAAATTGTCATCGATTGTACCCATAAGTCTATTCAACTTACCCATCCTTAATCAGAGTGTTTGCTTCTGATCCCTTGAATCAGAAATCATGATTCTTTACATTGAGCTTTGAATTAGTCAGTTGTTTCTATAATCCAATACATTTGTATTGTTTCTTCCTCTGATTGTGTGCCGATGCTCACATCAGCTCCATTATGGACCGTGGGATCCTTTGTAGAATTATCATCCGACAATGTCCTTTGTATATAAAACCTCGAGAAGTTCTTTCACTAATACATAATTCCATTGGTAAATCCTATTCTCTGATTTGGCCAAACCATGCTCTGCTTTTGAGATGGTGATAATTACTCTTGAAATTTGTGGTATATGGTTCTAAGATGCCCCAACGGGTTGAAGCTATACCTTCCCAAAAACCGTATGAACCTCAAGGGTTTCATAAGTCACACCCTTCTGGTGTTTCACCAGATAATTTTCTACCATACAACTTCTTTGAAGACAAGAAGTGAATGAAAGGTCATGCATTAAATAAGTGGGAGTCGACCTTGAACTTTGTGTTCATGCCCATGGACCCGGAGTGGAACTTATCATGGAAGCTTCTTGCAAAATATTTAATCATTTCGTTAATTCTTTCGGTGTCATTAAATTGGATACCTTGCAGCTATGGTTCTGACCATATTGTTCTCCTTTGATCCCATTTCTCGAGCAAGTTTGAGCATTTGTCTTCTGTGGGTCAATAACCCAGTCCAACCTTGACTTTGATCTACCGTCGAGTATTACACTCGGGTACCTTGAGAATATCATGGAACTGCATAACTTCTTATGGGTTCGTCATCAATTGTTATTTCTCACCGCTTCCAATTTTCCTGGGTTTTGGATTGTTGTCAACCGAGGACACCGACTAGTGAAATTATTCCCCACTACAAATCAAATACCCCTAGTGATTTTTACTGGGAAATTCTAAACCCAATCTGGCCATTCCTAGATCATCGGCTGCATCCTGGTCTTTCTATCTTTAACTGTGCTACCTCATCCTTCTCTGGTGCACGAATTCTTCAGTGTGTAAGCACGACTTACGTTGAGCTTTCAACATCATGTTACTTGTCTTGAAAGGCAACTTTGGTTTCGAGCTTACATCTTATATATTGATCCTATAACTTGCCACTTCGTCATTTCCTTGCTTGTGGCCGTTGATGTTTGACTGCATCCTCTTGAAACCTCCCGGCAAATGTGTCGGATCACCTTCAACACTTTGACTTCTTCCGAGATGTCAATTGTGTTCATGATGAGAAATACCCTCCTTGCCCATGATGATTTTTCTTATCATCGACAACACCCTTGACTTCCTTTCATCGCGAACTTGTCCACATTGTGAATGCAACTTGCTATCCAGCTAGTGTTGTGTTCTGCCTTGAAGTATTACTGTCTTTTATGTCGAGAATGTTGTGGGGATTGCTCCACGCCTCTTAGAAATTCTTGGTATGATGATACTTCTCACCATCACCATTCTTCCTTGGTCCCCGTGTGTTTTTAACCAGCATACCAATATGCTAATGATGTTGTTTGAGTTCTGTACTTCTAGCAACCCTATTGCCTTGAAGTTAACGATCGACAATTCGTTCTTAGACTGTTGGTTATTGAATCATCACTCTAACATTGATCTTGATGCCTAAGGTCATATTTATTCGGGCACACCTTTCAACTAATGATTGATGGTGTATGTTTTCCTAGAGCATACAACATTATATCATTTGAATTGACAAGTGTCATCTTCTTGTTCACATTATTGTGGAAATCCACCCATTTGGAATTCTCGATGAATTGTCGCTAAGCCCATCAGCCACCTTCTCATCCCCTCCTTGGTTTAATGATGAACTGTTGTTTCAGGAACCCGCTCCCATAGTTCATTTCCCGAGAATCTTGCAATGTCATTTTGTCGATTTGTGTTGCACCTTTTCTTCTCGGACATCCTGAGTCTGAGGTATCATGACACCAATCGGATCTGAATCTCGGTCAGATATGATGGTTGGGATAACTTTCCAGGAGTTATGATGTTGGTCCTTTGATGATCCGGTAATATGATGTCATGCCTAGTACACCCCCTGGCTGGAGGAGCTATCATTATAATTTCTTTTGCAAGGATAACCATTCTTCCTGGAGGGAATTAAGACTTATTTTATAAGTTGCTCCTGATGGATCAATTGTGTACCCAAAGTCCGGCCCTTGATTGAAACACCATATCATTGCTACCTCGAAGCATGACTATGATACCCCGCTCATCAACAAGAACATTGGAGGCGCGATGCTAAATGTTTCTTGGTCAGTTATCCAAACACCGTTGTATGGGTAACATCTTGATTAATCTTTGCCTCTTTATCTGAATGGTTGGGTACTTGCTCTCCTACCCTGTATGCCATGTTCTGCTTGACCATGGGAAGGATGTACTCCTAATAATTGTATGTAATCACAATTTTCCTTTCCATTGTTCTGTTTAATCTGATAATCGTGTTTTCCTTTCCATTCTTTTGTTTAACCTGTCCTGAATCTGACTTAACTAAGCAGAGATAATTCCCTGCTTAGGTAAGCACCTTGTTGTACCACTCTGTCTGTAAGACCCTATTACTATTGTTGATGACATTCCAGTAACCACTGATGGGTGAGAACTTTGCCAATTGGTTCGCCTCGTTCAACAAGCAGGAAAATGGTTCTCTTCATTCCCCGACCTTGGTACCGACATTGTTGCCGACATAGCTGACAAGCTATCCACAGACATGCCTCCCTGTCGCAGCTGTGCAAGTTTTCACCACCCTTCCTACTTTCAACCCACATGGTGGTCCCATAACCCACAGGTCCACTGGATCGAAACCTGACTCTTCTTTACAACCCGGATTCTAATGTATCCTTTGCACCTAGCTTCGTATGTGATTCACGAGCTAAATGCTACACCATTAATCATCCTAGAATCAAACACCATGTTATTCTCGTTGTTCAAAACCCCATTCCAGCTTTTGTCTAGTCATCGAATGATTGCCTACCCATTTGAAACTTTAGTACAATCGTATATTGCACTCAACGAATTCACCAAAATACAACTCGTGGGGGTACCTCATGTATTTCCCATTGAGTTCACCATCAGATGCCCAGCTTTGTAGAGATGCATTCTTCTGAAGTTTTTCTCCTTGATCGCGTTCGTAGGACGATGGAGATCCCGAAGAAAGGATGACGACTTGATCATGGTGACTTGAAGCAGAGATTTGAAGACATCAATGAAAGGGATCAACCTCTTCTAAAGGGGCAGCCAAGACCGAGAAGACTCGTTAGGTTTTCGCTACGAGTACTTTCCCCCCCTTACTACACCGCTTAAATCTCGGGACGAGATTTCTTGTAGTGGAGGAGAATTGTGACGCCCAGATAATTAGTCTACAGTAATCCCGCGTTAATGATGCCACGTCACCTCGGTTACTGCTGATAATCTCGCGTTAGTTCGAAACGGATTCAAATTCAAAATTCGAATTAAAGTTAAAACAATTGAAGTTTTCAAAAGTCAAAACTAAAATGTTCGATGTGTTGAAAATATTCCCTAACTATTTGTCATGTAGAAGCCATGTTTTTATATAAGGCCTATATATTTAAAATGAGCAAAAATAGAAAAGAAATATAAATAAAAAAGAGAAAGAAAAAAGAACAAAAAACAAATGAGGGAGACCCCGTGGCCAACTGGGCCAAACGGCCCAGCCAGCCAGCCCATCGTCCCAGACCGGCCCAACCCCCACGCACCCATTAACCCCCCGAAACCCTAACGACCATCCCCACTCGCTCCCACTTCTCTCCCGCGATCCCCACTCTCCCCTCACGCCCGCTCCTCTCTCAGCACAATCCAGATCGGGCGCCACTGCGCCGATCAACACCGACCCCGTCGCCTCTCGGACCCCCCTCGCCGGGCTATCTCCGCGCCAAGCGCCGCCCCTCCCGGCCTCCTCGCAGCTCCTCCCTCGTTGACCCGGTGCCTACTAACGCCGACGCCTCGCCACCTCCGGCACATCGACGCCGTCGCCAATCGCAGGAGCTCCCTCGCCGGCCTGCTTCCTCCTCCTCACCGGCCTCCTTCCCCTCCGTCGCGACGTCCTCGACCTCCTCCCCGAGCCCGGCTGCCTTGACCCTACGACCCCGGTGAGGCCACGACCTCCACTCCCTCCTCTATCTCCCCCCGTGCTACCCCGCGCGCCCCCGTGAGCACCTGGCCGCGCGCCTCGCATCGGGCAACGCCTCGCCGGCGGCTTTGCCGTTGGTCGCCCGCGGCCCCGCACCTGTGGGCCCGCTCTCCCGCCCGTTCTGGCCACCCCAAGCCGCTCTCTGGCCGCGTACCAGTGGCCCTGTCCTCCCCCTACCCCGCCCCGGCGCCGCCCGTCCGTCCCGCTCCGGCCACGGCCAGCACGCCGCGCTGCTTGACCTCGCCCGCACCTGAGCCGCTTGTCGCCGTCCGTGTCCCGGCTCCCTCCGCCTCCCTGCCGCCGCCGGCCCCACCCCAGGCTATCGTGCCTACGACTGACCTGCTGGTTGCCTCCGCTATGGCCCCTCGATGGCTGCCGTGCCGCGGCCGTCCGCCGGTGGCGCCCGGTGGCCTTGCCCCGCTTCCCCCTGATCATGCTCGCCCCCCACTCGGGCGACGCCCGTGACCCAGCGCGTGCTAAGACCCCCCCTGTGACAATGACAGATGGGGCCCATGCCCTTAGAACGTTAAAAAAAGAGAATACAAATAATAATTAAGAAAATATTTAATTAATTGCTGAATTAATTAACTTAATTAATCCTGATTAGATTAACCTAATCACTTAGGTTAGTTAATTAATCTGTTAGGTTAGTCAACAATCAATGACGAATGGGACCCACTGTCAGCCTCACATACAAATAGCTGGGTACACTCTCTGTGTACCCGTAGCAATTTCACTATTTTTTTTAAATTGTAATAAATTGGAAAATGAATTAAAACTTTGAAAATTAATTTAAAATAATCCGTAACTCGGATGGAAATACTTTGTACATGAAAGTTGCTTAGAACGACGAGACGAATCCGAATACACAGCCCATTCGTCCGCCACACGCACCCTAGCATAGCAAACATGCAACATTCCACCTCCGTTTCATCTGTTCGAAAACGCGAAACACCGGGAATACTTTCCCGGATGTTTTCCCCCTTCGCCGGTATCACCTATCCCTGCGTTAGATCACCCCTGGCACCACGTATTGCCTTGTTATATTTTGTGATGTTTTGATTGCTCCGTATTTACTGTTTCATCCCCCATCTTCTTCTCCGATAGATCCCGAGACCGGCGCTGATGCCACTGAGTACGACTATAGTGTTGACGACCCCTCCTACTTGCCAGAGCAACCAGGCAAGCCCCCCCACCACTTGATCACCAGATATCGCCTATTCCTCTCTCTACTACTTGCATTAGAGTAGTATAGCATGTTACTATTTTGATTGATCCTATTCTGTTGCATAGCCTGCCATTGTTGCTACCTCTGTTGATACCTTACCTGCAATCCTAAATGCTTAGTATAGGTTGCTATTTTATCATCAGTGACCGTACATTCTTGTCAGTCTGCCTTGCTATACTATCGGGCTATGATCACTCGGGAGGTGATCACGGGTATATACTATACATACATACATATGCTATATAGATGATGACTAAAGTCGGGTCAGCTTGTTGAGTACCTGCAAGTGATTCCGATGTGGGGGCTGGAAGGACAGGTGGCTCCATCCCGGTAGAGGCGGGCCTGGCTTCCCGACGACCCCCGACTGTTACTTTGTGGCAGAGCGACAGGGCAGGTTGAGACCACCTAGGCGAGAGGTGGCCCTGGCCCTGGTCGGGTCTGCGGTTACATCAATTAACACGCTTAATGAGATCTTGGTATTTGACCTGAGTCTGCCGGTGGCCTATACGCACTAACCAACTACGCGGGAAAGATATGGGCACTCGACTTCGTGGTATCACCCGAAGCCTTCGTGACGTCAGCGACTGAGCGGCGCGCGCCGGATTGGACTGGAACGCCTGCTCTTGTATTAGGGAGGCTAGGTCTGCTTCCGGCCGCCCTCGCAACGTGCAGGTGTGCAATGGGCGATGGGCCCAGACCCCTGCGCCATAGGATTTAGACCGGCGTGCTGACCTCTCTATTCTGCCTAGGTGGGGCTGCGATGTGTTGATCTTCCAAGGCTGGGCATGACCAAGGAAAGTGTGTCCGGCCAATGGGATCGAGCGTGTTGGGTTATGTGGTGCACCCCCGCAGGGAAGTTTATCTATTCGAATAGCCGTGTCCCTCGGTAAAAGGACGACCCGGAGTTGTACCTTGACCTTATGACAACTAGAACCGGATAATTAACAAAACACACCAGACAAGTTCCAGAGACATCCCGGTGATCGCTTTCCTATAGGGCGACGAGGGGAGGATCGCCGGGTAGGATTGCTATGCGATGCTACTTGGAGGACTTCAATCTACTCTCTTCTACATGTTGCAAGATGGAGGTAGCCAGAAGCGTAGTCTTCGATAGGATTAGCTGTCCCCCTCTTATTCTAGCATTTTGCAGTTTAATCCACTGATATGGCTCTTTACACGTATACCCATGCATATGTAGTGTAGCTCCTTGCTTGCGAGTACTTTGGATGAGTACTCACGGTTGCTTTTCTCCCTCTTTTCCCCCTTTCCCTTCTACCTGGTTGTAGCAACCAGATGCTGGAGCCCTAGAGCCAGACGCCACCGTCGATGATGACTCCTACTACACTGGAGGTGCCTACTACTACGTGCAGGCCGCTGACGATGACCAGTCTATGCTATTTTACCTGAGAGAGAGCTGCAGTAGTTTAGGAGTGTCCCAGGTAGGAGGCCTGCGCCTCTTTCGATCTGTATCCCAGTTTGTGCTAGCCTTCTTAAGGCAAACTTGTTTAACTAATGTCTATACTCAGACATTATTGCTTCCGCTCACTCATTTGTGTCGATCACTTGTATTCGAGCCCTCGAGGCCCTTGGCTTGTAATATGATGCTTGTATGACTTATTTTATTTTTAGAGTTGTGTTGTGATATCTTCCCGTGAGTCCCTGATCTTGATCGTACACATTTGCGTGCATGATTAGTGTACATTGAATCGGGGGCGTCACACTTATACACCTCCTGAGCAAATCAATGTTGAACCTAGTATTGCTATGGTTAAAGATCTCTTAGATGATGATTTAGATGGGCATGTTATTTATTTCTGTGATGAAACTGCTAATATTGCTAGACCAGATACTAAGATACATAGAACTGTATTAGGCATGCCTGTTATTTCTGTTAAAATAGGAGATCATTGTTATCATGGTTTATGTGATATGGGTGCTAGTGCTAGTGCGATACCTTGTGATTTATATAAAGAAATTATGCACGACCTTGCACCCGTTGAATTAGAAGACATTGATGTTACTATTAAGCTTGCTAATAAGGATACCATTAAACCAGTTGGGATTGTTAGAGATGTTGAAGTTTTGTGTGGGAAAGTTAAGTACCCTGCTGATTTTCTTGTTCTTGCTTCCCCACAAGATGACTTCTGTCCAATTATTTTTGGTAGACCCTTCTTGAATACAGCTAGTGCTAAGATTGATTGTGAAAAAGATACTACCACCATTGGCTTTGATGGTATGTCTCATGAGTTTAATTTTGCTAAGTTTCGTAGACAACCTCGTGATAGGGAACCACCTAGTAAGGATGAGATTATTGGTCTTGCTTCCATTGTTGTGCCTCCTACTGATCCGTTAGAACAATATTTGCTAGACCATGAAAATGATATGTTTATGAAGGAAAGAATGGAAATAGATGAAGTGTTCCTTAAATAGGAACATGTGCTGAAACATAATCTTCTCATTGAAATTCTTTTGGATCCCCCTCCACCCAAGGGTGATCCCGTGTTTGAATTCAAACCTTTACCTGATAATCTTAAGTATGCTTATCTTGATGAAAAGAAAATATATCCTATTATTATTAGTGCTAACCTTTCAGAGCAAGAAGAAGAAAGATTATTGAAAACTCTGAAGAAGCACCGAGCTCCTATTGGATACACTCTGGATGATCTTAAGGGCGTTAGTCCCACATTATGCCAACACAAAACTAAATAGGAGGACGATGCCAAACCGGTTAGAGATCCTCAACAACGACTAAATCCCAAGATGAAAGAAGTGGTAAGAAAGGAGATACTAAAGCTACTAGAGGCAGGTATAATTTATCCCGTTGCTGATAGTGATTGGGTAAGCCCTGTTCATTGTGTTCCTAAAAAAGGAGGTATTACCGTTGTTCCTAATGATAAAGATGAATTGATCCCGCAAAGAATTATTACAGGTTATAGGATGGTAATTGATTTTCGTAAATTAAATAAAGCTACTAAGAAAGATCATTACCCTTTAGCTTTTATTGATCAAATGCTAGAAAGACTATCCAAAAACACACATTTTTGCTTTCTAGATGGTTATTCTGGTTTCTCTCAAATACACGTGTCAGCGGGAGATCAATCAAAAACTACTTTTACTTGCCCTTTCGGTACTTTTGCCTATAGACGTATGCCTTTTGGTTTATGTAATGCACCTGCTACCTTTCAAAGATGCATGATGGCTATATTCTCTGATTTTTGTGAAAAGATTTGTGAGGTATTCATGGATGACTTCTCTATTTATGGATCCTCTTTTGATAATTGTTTGAGCAACCTTGACCGAGTTTTGCAGAGATGCGAAGACACTAATCTCGTTCTGAATTGGGAAAAGTGTCACTTTATGGTTAATGAAGGCATTGTCTTGGGGCACAAGATTTCGAGAGAGGTATTGAAGTTGATAAAGCTATAGTTGATGCTATTGAAAAGATGCCATGTCCCAAGGACATAAAAGGTATAAGAAGTTTCCTTGGTCATGCCGGTTTTGATAGGAGGTTCATTAAGAACTTTTCTAAAATCTCTAGGCCTCTGACTAATTTATTGCAAAAAGATATTCCTTTTGTCTTTGATGATGATTGTGTAGAAGCATTTGAAATACATAAGAAAGCTTTGATCACACACCTATTGTTCATCCACCTGATTGGAATTTACCCTTTGAAATTATGTGTGATGCTAGTTCATATGCTGTAGGTGCTGTTCTAGGGCAAAGGGTTGATAAGAAATTGAATATTATCCAGTATGCTAGTAAGACTCTTGATACTGCCCAAAGAAATTATGCTACTACTTAAAAAGAGTTCTTAGTAGTTGTGTTTGCATGTGATAAGTTTAGACCTTATATCATTGATTCCAGAGTTACTATTCACACTGATCATGCTGCTTTTAAATATCTTATGGAAAAGAAAGATGCTAAGCTTAGGCTCATTAGATGGGTCCTCTTGCTCCAAGAATTTGATTTGCATATTATTGATAGAAAGGGAGCTGAGAACCCCATTGCAGACAACTTGTCTAGGTTAGAGGATGTTCTTGATGACCCACTGCCTATTGATGATAGCTTTCCTGATGAACAATTAGCGGTCATTAATGCTTCTCGTACTACTCCCTGGTATGTTGATTATGCTAATTACATTGTTGCTAAACTTATACCTCCTAGTTTCACATACCAGCAAAAGAAAAAGTTCTTTTATGATTTAAGACATTACTTTTGGGATGACCTACACTTTATAAAGAAGGAGTAGATGGTGTTATTATACGTTATGTGCCTGAGCATGAACAGGAACAGATCCTACGCAAGTGTCACTCTGAATCCTACGGAGGGCACCACGGTGGAGATAGAATTGCACACAAGGTACTACAATCTAGTTTTTATTGGCCTACTCTCTTCAAAGATGCTCGTAAGTTTGTCTTATCTTGTGATGAATGTCAAAGAATAGGTACATTAGTAGACGTCAAGAAATTCCTATGAATTATTCTCTTGTTATTGAACCGTTTGATGTTTGGGGCTTTGATTATATGGGACCTTTTCCTGCCTCTAATGGTTACACACATATTTTAGTTGCTGTTGATTACGTTACTAAGTGGGTAGAAGCTATTCGAACCAGTAGTGGTGATCATAACACTTCTATTAAAATGCTTAAAGAAGTTATTTTTCTAAGGTTTGGAGTCCCTAGATATCTTATGACTGATGGTGGTTCACATTTTATTCATGGTGCTTTCCGTAGGATGCTTGCTAAGTATGATGTCAATCATAGAATCGCATCTCCTTATCATCCACAGTCTAGTGGTCAAGTAGAGTTGAGCAATAGAGAGCTCAAATTAATTTTGCAAAAGACTGTGAATAGATCTAGAAAGAATTGGTCCAAAAAACTTGATGATGCATTATGGGCCTATAGAACTGCATATAAAAATCCTATGGGTATATCTCCATATAAGATGGTTTATGGAAAAGCAAGTCATTTACCTCTCGAACTTGAACATAAAGCATATTGGGCTATTAAAGTGCTCAACTATGACTTCAAACTTGCCGGTGAGAAGAGGTTGTTTGATATTAGCTCACTTGATAAATGGAACCCAGGCCTATGAGAATGCCAAGCTATTCAAATAAAAAGTCAAACGCTGGCATAACAAAAGGATACAAAAGCGTGAGTTTAACGTAGGAGATTATGTGTTATTATCCAATTCTCGTTTAAGATTTTTTTTGCAGGAAAGCTTCACTCTAAATGGGAAGGTCCCTACGTTATCGAGGAGGTCTATCGTTCTGGAGCCATAAAGATCAACAACTTCGAAGGCACAAGTCTGAGGGTGGTAAACGGTCAAAGAATTAAACGTTATATTTCAGGTAATCCTATTAATGTTGAAACTAATATTATTGAAACCGTAACCCCGGAGGAATACATAAGGGACACCTTCCAGAACGTTCGAGACTCCGAAAAGGAATAGGTAGGTGGTACGGTAAGTAAACCGACTCCAAAACAACTCCAATGGAAATTTTTATCAGTTTTGGAATATTTAAGAATTTTAGGAAGAAAGAAGTAGTCCTAAAGGGACACGAGACCCCCACGAGAGTGGAGGGCGCGCCCCCTGTCTCGTGGGCACCTTCTGTGCCTCCCGGACTCTGTTTTCTTGCATGTTATGTATTTTGGTTGGTAAAAATTCATTATATATACTCTCGAAGGTTTTGACCACCGTATCATGCAAATTTCCTCTGTTTTCGTTTTGAGCTGTTTCTGTTTCAGATTTAGAGCAATATGTCGTCCCAGGATTCGGAAGGTGAAAGTTATGTGGCTGATTATGATGGCCCATTACCCTAAGGTCTACGGGGACTTGGATCATGATGGTTGGACCTTTGAAGAAGAGGGAGACTATGAGCCTAAAGTAAAGGAGCAGACGAGTTCAGACGAAGACGAAGCCCCATTACCTCAGCCTGGGGACATGCATGTGGAGTTTAAAAAGTCAAGCCTCCCTGATAGAGCAAAGAAGCCAAAGATCGAGTTTATCCCTTTTCGTCTCTTGCAGGAAAATAAGCAGGAATTATGCAAAAGAGTATTAAGCCTTGAGCAGGAGATTGAGGACCTAAAGGAGCAAAATATTATACTCAAGCATAAATTGAGGGACAATCCTACATCATCAACAACTCCTACTTCAGGAGATAATTACATTGGTATGGGCACTCCCCTTGGCAACTGCCAAGCTTGGGGGAGGTGCCCCGGTATCTTATCACCATCACACTCCTATCTTTACCGTTTAATTTAGTTCGATCCTTTTAGTAGTATCTTGATCTAGTAGATTGAAGTTTTGATATCAAGTAGTTTTGAGTTTTGCTTTGTGATCTCTCTTTGTACTCGAGTCCGTGAGCTATCTATAATAAAGATTAGTGTTGAGTCAAGGGCTTTGCTATGTTGCTATGATCTTGAGAAAGTAGAAAGAATTAAAGAGTTCATATTGATCTTAGGTTAGTGATGACTTCACATATAGAAAGTATGAGGCATAAAAATTGTTGGGAGTTGATAAATGTAGTTTTGGTCATCGTTGCAATTAATAGGAAGTGATAAGGAAAGAGAGGTTCACATATAACTATATTATCTTGGACACCTTTTATGATTGGGAGCACTCATTAAGTATGACATGCTAAAGAGTTGACATTGGACAAGGAAGACAACGTAATGGTTTATGTTTTCTCACATCTCAGTTAAAGTATATTGTTATTGACCTTCCGAACATGTTGAGCTTGCCTTTCCCCCTCCTGCTAGCCAAAACCCCTTGCACCAAGTAGAGATACTACTTGTGCTTCCAAATATCCTCAAACCCAGTTTTGCCATGAGAGTCCACCATACCTACCTATGGATTGAGTAAGATCCTTCTAGTAAGTTGTCATCGGTGCAAGCAATAAAAATTGCTCTCTAATTATGTATGACTTATTAGTGCAGAGAAAATAAGCTTTGTACGATCTTGTCGTGGAAGTAATAAAAGCGACGGACTGCATAATAAAGGTCCACATACAAGGGGCAATATAAAGTGACGTTCTTTTGCATTAAGATTTTGTGCATCCAACCCTAAATGCACATGGCAACTGAGGGAGTTCCGGACTAGGGGGTGTCCGGATAGCCGAACTATCATCATCGGTCGGACTCCAAGACTATGAAGATACAAGATTGAAGACTTCGTCCCGTGTCCGGATGGGACTTTCCTTGGCGTGGAAGGCAAGCTTGGCGATACGGATATGTAGATCTCCTACCATTGTAACCGACTCTATGTAACCCTAGCCCTCTCCGGTGTCTATATAAACCGGATGGCTTTAGTCCATAGGACGAACAACAATCATACCATAGGCTAGCTTCTAGGGTTTAGCCTCCTTGATCTCGTGGTAGATCCACTCTTGTAACACACATCATCAATATTAATCAAGCAGGACGTAGGGTTTTACCTCCATCAAGAGGGCCCGAACCTAGCTAAAACATCATGTCCCTTGTCTCCTGTTACCATCCGCCTAGACGCATAGTTCGGGACCCCCTACCCGAGATCCGCCGGTTTTGACACCGACATTGGTGCTTTCATTGAGAATTCCTCTGTGTCGTCACCGATAGGCTCGATGGCTTCTTCGATCATCATCAACGACGCAGTCCAGGGTGAGACCTTCCTCCCCGGACAGATCTTCGTATTCGGCGGCTTCGCACTGCGGGCCAATTCGCTTGGCCAACTAGAGCAGATCGAAAGCTACGCCCCTGGCCGTCAGGTCAGATTTGGAAGTTTAAACTTCACAGCTGACATCCGTGGGGACTTGATCCTCGATGGATTCGAGCCACAGCCGAGCGTGCCGCACTGTCACAGCGAGCATGATTTAGCTCTGCAGCCGGACAGTACCCTGGAGGCCGCACTCAAGCCCGCTCCGATCTTCAATTCGGAGCCGGCTGCACAGATCAAGGATGGATGGCTAGACACCGCCTCGGGGGCTGCAACCTCTACGGCGATAGAGCCGAACACTGACCTTGTCCCTCATGAAGCTCGTGACTCCGAGGTACCGGACTCCTTGCCGGACTCTGAACCTCCCGCACCCCCTCCGATCGAATCTGATTGGGCGCCGATCATGGAGTTCACCGCAGCGGACATCTTTCAACACTCACCTTTCGGCGACATCTTGAGTTAGCTAAAGTATCTCTCGTTATCAGGAGAGCCCTGGCCGGACTGCGTTCAGGACGGTTGGGATGCGGACGACGAAGAAATTCAAAGCCCACCCACCACCCACTTGGTAGCCACTGTCGATGATCTAACCAACATGCTAGACTACGATTCCGAAGACATCGACGGTATGGACGACGATGCCGGAGACGACCAAGAACCAGCGCCCACCAGGCACTGGAAAGCCACCTCATCATATGACATATACGTGGTGGATATCCCAAAGGATGGGAATGGCGAAGGAACAGTAGAGGATGACCCCTCCAAGAAACAGCCCAAGCGCCGGCGTCAGCGGCGCCGCTCTAAATCCCGCCACAGCAAGAATGAAGATTCTGGCACCGGAGATAATAATACACCGGACAGTGTCGAAGACAACCCACTCCAGCAAGATCTAGCGCAGGAGGACGGAGACACCAGCCCTCATGAGAAAGCGGTAGAAGAAGAGGTAGAGGATTATATGCCTCCCTCCGGAGACGAGGCAAGCCTCGACGACGATGAATTCGTCGTGCCTGAGGATCCCCGAACAAGAGCGTTTTAAACGCAGGCTTATGGCCACGGCGAACAGCCTCAAGAAAAAGCAGCAACAGCTTAGAGCTGATCAAGATCTGCTAGCCGACAGATGGACTGAAGTCCTCGTGGCCGAAGAGCATGAGCTCGAATGCCCCTCCAAAAGCTACCCTAAACGCAAGCTGCTCCCCCGATTAGAGGAGGAGGTGTATGAACCCGCATCACCAGGAGACAATACGGCTGACCGACCACCCCGTGGTCGCGACAGAGAGGCCCCTAGGCCCTTCACTAGAACCGTACCCCGGACTTGCGAGATATATTGGAGGATAAGGCAAGACAATCAAGATCGATCTATGGATCGTGTGGGCACCCCATGATACGTGACGGCAACCGTCGCACCGGACACAGTAAGTCCGGCCGGGCCAAACAAAACAGACAAAGCTCTTTTGAGCTCCGTCGTGATATCGCCCAGTACAGAGGCGCCGCACACCCACTATGCTTCACAGATGAAGTAATGGATCATCAAATCCCCAAAGGGTTTAAACCCGTGAATATTGAATCTTACGATAGCACAACAGACCCCGCGGTTTGGATCGAAGACTATCTCCTTCACATCCACATGGCCCACGGTGATGATCTTCACGCCATCAAATATCCCCCCTCAAGCAAAGTCAATTGGGAGTTGGGAAGACCTGGAAGCCGCATTCCTCGATAACTTCCAAGGCACGTATGTGCGACCACCAGACGCTGATGACCTAAGCCACATAATTCAGCAGCCAGACGAATCGGCCAGACAATTCTGGACACGATTCTTAACCAAGATAAACCAAATTGTCGACTGTCCGGATGCGGAGGCCCTCGCGGCCTTCAAGCACAATATCCGCGACGAGTGGCTTGCCCGGCACCTGGGACAGGAAAAGCCGAAATCCATGGCAGCCCTCACATCACTCATGACCCACTTCTGCGCGGGTGAGGACAGCTGGCTAGCACGCAGCAACAACATCAGCAAAAATTCTGGCAGTCCGGATATCAAGGATCGTAATGGCAGGTCGCATCGTAACAAAAACAAACGCCGCATTAACGGCGACAATAGTGAGGATACGGTAGTCAATGCCGGATTCAGAGGCTCTAAACCCGGTCAGCGGAAAAAGCCATTCAAAAGTACTACTCCGGGTCCGTCCAATATGGACCGAATACTCGACCGCTTGTGCCAGATACACAGCACCCCCGAAAAGCTAGCTAACCACACCAACAGGGACTGTTGGGTATTCAAGCAGGCAGGCAAGTTAATTGCCGAAAACAATGACAAGGGGCTGCATAGCGATGACGAGGAAGACCCGACCGCCGAACAATAGAGGACAGAAGGGTTTCCCCCCATAGGTGCGGACGGTGAACATGATATACGCAACGCACGTACCCAAAAGGGAGTGGAAGCGTGCACTCAGGGATGTATACGCGATGGAGCCAATTGCCACGAAGTTCAATCCATGGTCCTCCTGCCCGATCACTTTTGACCGAAGGGACCACCCCACCAGCATCCGCCACGGCAGATTCGCCGCATTGGTCTTAGACCCAATCGTCGATGGTTTTCACCTCACCAGAGTCCTGATGGACGGCGGCAGCAGCCTGAACCTGGTTTATCAGGATACAGTGCGCAAAATGGGCATAGACCCCTCAAGGATTAAACCTACCGAGACGACCTTTAAAGGCGTCATACCAGGTGTAGAAGCCAATTGTACAGGCTTAGTTACACTGGAAGTGGTCTTCGGATCCCCGGATAACTTCCGAAGCGAGGAGTTAATCTTCGACATAGTTCCGTTCCGCAGTGGCTATCATGCCCTGCTCGGACGTACCGCATTTGCAAAGTTCAACGCGGTGCCGCACTATGCACACCTCAAGCTCAAGATGCCAGGCCCTCGAGGAGTCATCACGGTCAACGGAAACACTGAACGTTCTCTCCGCACGGAGGAACATACAATGGCTCTCATGGCAGAAGTACAATGCAGCCTCTTAAGGCAATTCTCGAGTCCGGCCGTTAAGTGGCCGGATACAGCTAAGCGCGCCCGGAGTAACCTACAACAAGACCACCTGGCATGTTCCGAGCACGCGTAGCAGTTCGGCCCCAACCCCAGCCCCTGTAAAACGTCAAGACAGGTCCTTCGCGTACACCATTACGCTCTGAAGATACCATGGGCATGGGGAGAGGGGCGCGACCATGATAGGCCCAGACTGCGGCTCAACCACACCAGGGGCTCTCAAGTGTGTCGTTCTTTTTTTTCTTTTTCCTTTTTATTTTTACCCACAGGACTCCGTTCGTCAGAGGCCCTGTCCGGCAGTAGACCTGCCGAACTCACGATGCAACAACCAGGGAAGAAGAAAGGCTACAACGAATATCCAGGTGGTCTCCATTACGAGCATTAAATCTGTTTTATGCACCATTCCGCAGCCTACCCCTGGAGGGGGACATGTTTAACAGTCCCATCCCTTGCTTATCGCACCATTTGTATCGTTCTGCACTTACAACAGTTTTTCTTGAATAAGTAATGCAACACATTTTTGCTTCCAATTGCATTTCTCTTTTATACATATGTTCCTTTACGACACGTTGCATCCGTACACTTTGGTATGGCCAAACAACACCAGGGGCTTATGTTCCCCACATCATGGTGTGATAAGTCTGAACATTTCACAAGTGCGGCACCCCGAACTTATAGCATTATATGCATCAGCTCCGAATCATGTCTTGGGTCAATAGTTGGGTTTGCCCGGCTCCCATGTTTTGGTACCTTATGTTCCGTTTTATCGGCTAAGGTAGCACTGGGAGAACCACTGCGATTGCTCCCCAGTTGAGCTGGGTTAACACCTTAGTGGAGAAAGCTAAAACTAACCTTCATGATGAGGCGAGAGCTGGTCGCTGTTCGAGAGGTTTTTTGCGAGTCCCTAAAGACTTATGCCGCTTAGAGCAAGGAGCCGGTTTTTGTCCGGCCCAGGCGTTGATAGCGCCCCAAATTCGGCCTTCCGAAGACTAGGGGCTTTGCCGAAATTTAAAATTATGGAATTCTATGGCTAAGTGAGAGTGTTCAAGCATTATAAGTCCGGTTGCCTTGTTCGCTGTGTTGAGCACCTCCCTAGATGGACCCAAAAATGGGAACAAGAGTGCTCAAATTTATCCCGAACACCCCAGCACTCATGGCATGGGGGCTGAAGCCGACGACTTGCCATCTCTCAGATTTGATAAACAGCCGCACAGAAGGTAATGTTTTAAATTAAAAAGCGTTGCTAGCGCAAATGAACTAAGTTTTCAGCGCACATGATAACAAAATGCGAGTCTACTCAAATATTACATCTTTGGAGCACTCACCCGCAATAGTGCGGGCGCCCTTCAGCACACTCTTATAATACATCTCGGGCGTGCGATGCTCCTTGCCCTGCGGTGGTGGGTCCGTCACGAGCTTCTGGGCATCCATCTTGCCCCAGTGCACCTTTGCGCGGGCAAGGGCCCGACGGGCACCTTCAATACAGGTGGAGTGCTTGATGACTTCAACCCATGGGCACACATCCACCAGCCGCCGCACCAGGCCGAAGTAGCTCCCAGGCATGGCCTCCTTAGGCCACAGCCGGACTATGAGGCCCTTCATGGCTGTTTCGGCCGCCTTGTGGAGCTCGACCAGCTGATTCAGCTGGTCACTAAGGGGCACCGGATGTCCGGCCTCAGCATATTGAGACCAGAAGATCTTCTCCGTCGAGCTCCCCTCCTCGGCCCGGTAGAACGCGGCAGCATCAGACACGCTGCGAGGAAGATCTGCGAACGCTCCTGGAGAGCTCCGAATTCGGGTAAGCAACAGGTAATTAACATTCACATGCTTACTTTGCATGAAAAATGCCTTACCCGCTGCTATTTTCTTCAACGCCTCGATTTCCTGGAGGGCCTTGTAGGTTTCGGCCTTAGAGGCTTTGGCACTCTCAAGAGCCGTTGCAAGCTCAGACTCTCGAGTCTTCGAGTCACGCTCCAGGCTCTCATGGTTTTTCATGAGATCCTGGAACTCTTGCTGTACCTCCGCCACCCGCGCCTCCTGCTTCTCTCGCTCGGTGTGCTCCGTGGCCGCATTGTGTTCGGCCACGGCCACCGCCTCTTTCAGGGTCGCCACCTCGTTAGTGGCCCCTGCAATACCCACGTTATCCTTGTCATTCTTTTTGCAACCAAAATCCTTTTCTGTAAGGTACAATTTTAATAAGGTGTTACTCACCTTCCTTGTCCTCGAGCTGCTTTTTGGCATGGCCGAGCTTGTTCTTGGACCGCTCGAGGCTTTCCCTCAAAGTATTGACCTCCGCAGTCAGTGCGGCAGAGGTCAGCAGCGCAACCTGCAATCCCATATTGACATATTTTTTATGACTCCTGCGTATATCTTCTTAAGATCCTCAGTCCGGCTTTTCTTTCCAAACACCGAACCGAGCATCAGGGGCTACTGTCTATGCGGTACTATTTTACATATATCAAAATTCTTACCTCAAAGCCTGTTAGAAGGCTGCTGCAGGCTTTGGTCAGCCCGCTCTTGGCGAGCTGCACCTTCTGAATCACCGCACTCATAACAGTGCGGTGTTCCTCTTTGATGGAGGCGCCATTAAGCGCCTCCAGCAAGCTATCCGGCGCCTCCGGTTGGACGGAGGCTGCCGGCGTCACGGTCTTGCCCTTCTTACAAAGGGGCCGCCCACCGGACTCCGGAGCCACTATGGGGTCCAGAGCCGAGTCTGGTGCAAAGTCCGGGAGGTTGTCCTGCGACACCTCCGGGGCCTCCTCCTGGCGGGTCCCTTCCCGGGATCCCACCTCGGCATCGTCCGTGTCACGGGGGGTGGAGGCGGTCGGAAGAGAATCCATATCCGACGCACCTAAGGACCCGCTCGACGAAGCGGGAAGATCATCCCTGGGCGGACTGCCGGGTTGTATGCGGCATTAGAAAGACATTGTGTGGCAAAAAATAAAAACCATGAAGTTATTCGGGAGTCCGGATACTCACGATCTCGCCAGGGGCTTGGCCCTTGGAGGCCAGTCCTCGTCGTCGTCACTGGCGTTGGCAGAGCAGTCCGGGGGAAGAGTTTTTCCCTTCTTGGACCCTTCGGCCTCCCTCGTTGGGGAGGCCTTCCTTTTCTTCTCTCCCCCCTCTGGAGGAGCGGCTTTCTTCTTCTCCTCCTCACCTTGGTGAGAGGAGTCGGCCTTGGAGTCGTCATCCGATAGCACCTGAAAACGGGAACTCTTCCGAGTCCCCGTGGCCTTCTTCTCCGGCACCACGTGGGGTGACGGAGCCAGCACTCCTGTTAGGCGGGCGTCCGCTGGGTCCTCTGGCAACGAGCCCGGATAGATTTTCTGTTCGGCCTTCGCCAGCCAGTCCTGTCAAAGGTAAAGGGAGTTTAGATCCCGCATAGAGTCAAACTATGGAAAACGAGCGTTCCGTAAAGGACAAAATCACTTACCTCGTCAGCCGGACGCTGCGAGCTGAATCCGCGATCTTTGGTAGCGGATGCGGGAGCCTCGGCACCCTTGAATAGCACCTTCCAGACATCTTCGTACATAGTGTCGAAGAGCCCGCTCAAAGTCTGGTGCTGCGCCGGATCGAACTCCCACATGTTGAAACCCCGTCATTGGCACGGGAGAATCCGGCAGATGAGCATGACCTTGACTATGTTGACAAGCTTGAGCTTCTTGTCCACTAGCTTTTGGATACAGGCTTGGAGTCCGGTCAGCTCCTCCGAATCACCCCAGATCTGGCCACTCTCTTTCCAGGAGGTGAGCCGTGTAGGGATGCCGGATCTGAATTCGGGGGCCGCTGCCCATTCAGGGTCACGCGGCTTGGTGATGTAGAACCACCCCGATTGCCACCCCTTAATGGTTTCCACGAAAGTGCCCTCCAGCCAAGTAACGTGGGACATCCTGCCCACCATGGCGCCTCCGCACTCCGCTTGGCTGCCCTTCACAACCTTCGGCTTGACACTGAAGGTCTTGAGCCACAAACCGAAATGGGGCTGGATGCAGAGGAAGGCCTCGCACACGACGATAAACGCCGAGATGTTGAGGATGAAATTCGGGGCCAGATCATGGAAATCCAGGCCGTAGTAGAACATGAGCCCCCGGACAAAGGGATGGAGTGGGAAGCCCAGTCCACGGAGGAAATGGGGAAGAAATACTACCCTCTCATGGGGCCTGGGGGTGGGGATGAGGTCTCCCTCGTCGGGGAGCCGGTGTGCGATGTCGCTGGACAAATATCCGGCGTTGCGCAGCTTCTGGATCTGCCCCTCCGTGACGGAGGAGGCCATCCACTTGCCTCCCGCTCCGGACATAGTTGGAGAGGGTTGAGGTGAGAAGTGCGGACTTGGGCGCTGGAGCTCGAGTTCGCGGAGATGGATAAGCCAAGGAGGAAGAAGGCGCAGGTAAAAGGGTTGGATCTTTATACCCTTATATGGGCGGACAAAAACATGTGTCCCCACCGGCCTGGTAAAAATCGCTTATCTCCCAAGCGCCACAATCAATGGCGCGGTTGGATTACCCACGTCCGTATTGATGGGAATCTCAGAATAAGGGGAACACGATCTCTGCTTCGACAAGACGTGCCAAGGAAACCGCTTCGCTAAACGCGCCGAGGTGGTACAATAAAAATGATTCTAGTAAAGGCTTGGTAGTGGTGTGACGTCATGCCGCAAAATACGTCAGCAGATTGAACTTGTGTAATATTATTCTCTCTACGGTGGTGCGTGGAATTTATTTTTGCAGAGCCGGACACTATCCTGGTGTTCACAATCTTCTATAAATTATTCGGAGGAAGAACCCGCCTTGCAATGCCGAAGACAACATGTGCGCCGGACTCGTCGTCATTGAAGCCTGGTTCAGGGGCTACTAAGGGAGTTCCGGACTAGGGGGTGTCCGGATAGCCGAACTATCATCATCGGTCGGACTCCAAGACTATGAAGATACAAGATTGAAGACTTCGTCCCGTGTCCGGATGGGACTTTCCTTGGCGTGGAAGGCAAGCTTGGCGATACGGATATGTAGATCTCCTACCATTGTAACCGACTCTGTGTAACCCTAGCCCTCTCCGGTGTCTATATAAACCGGATGGCTTTAGTCCATAGGATGAACAACAATCATACCATAGGCTTGATTCTAGGGTTTAGCCTCCTTGATCTCGTGGTAGATCCACTATTGTAACACACATCATCAATATTAATCAAGCAGGACGTAGGGTTTTACCTCCATCAAGAGGGCCCGAACCTGGGTAGAACATCGTGTCCCTTGTCTCCTGTTACAATCCGCCTAGACGCATAGTTCGGGACCCCCTACCCGAGATCCGCCGGTTGTGACACCGACAGCAACCTCTGCTTCCCTCTGCAAAGGGCCTATCTTTTACTTTATGTTTTTACTTTATGCTTAAGTCAAGGTGATCCTCACCTTTCCCTTTTTCATTTGATCCTTTGGCAAGCTCTTCGTGTTTGAAAGATCATGATATATATATATATCCAATTGGATGTAAGTTAGCATGGGCTATTATTGTTGACATCACCTAAAGGTGAATACGTTGGGACGCAACACAATAAGCCCCTATCTTTCTCAGTGTCCGGCTGAAACTCCATAACCATGAGTATTGCGTGAGTGTTAGCAATTGTAGAAGACTACAAGATAGTTGAGTATGTGAACTTGTTGAAAAGCTCTATTGTTGACTCTTTCTGATGTTATGATAAATTGCGATTGCTTCAATGACTGAGATTATAGTTTGTTAGTTCTCAATGAAGTTTTTGAACCATACTTGACATTGTGAATTGATTGTTACTTGTGCATAAGAAATCATATGATAAAATCTATATTTTTTGCTGTTATAAGAATGATCATGATGCCCTCATGTCCGTATTTTATTTTTATCGACACCTCTATCTCTAAACATGTGGACATATTTTTCGATATCGGCTTCTGCTTGAGGACAAGCGAGGTCTAAGCTTGGGGGAGTTGATATGTCCATTTTGCATCATGCTTTTATATCAATATTTATTGCATTATGGGCAGTTATTACACATAATATCTCAATACTTATGGCTATTCTCTCTTATTTTACAAGGTTTACAATGAAGAGGGGGAATGCCGACAGCTGGAATTCTGGCTGAAAAGGAGCAAACATTGGAAAGCTATTCTGCACTGCTCCAAAAATCCTGAAACTCCACGAAACCTATTTTTGGAATTAATAATAATTATTGAGCGGAAGAAGTACACCAGTGGGGCCACACCCTGTCCAGGAGGGTGCCCCCCCTACTGGGCGCGCCCCTGTCTCCTGGGCCCCCTGGTGGCCCTCCGGTGTCCATCTTCTGCTATATGAGGGCTTTTACCCTGGAAAAAATCGTGGGCAAGCTTATGGGACGAAACTCCGCTGCCACGAGGCGGAACCTTGGCAGAACCAATCTAGGGCTCTGGCGGAGCTGTTCTGCCGGGGACACTTCCCTCCAGGAGGGGGAAATCATCACCATCATCATCACCAACGATCCTCTCATCGGGAGGGGGTCAATCTCCATCAACATCTTCACCAGCACCATCTCCTCTCAAAACCCTAGTTCATCTCTTGTATCCAATGTTGTATCAAAACCACAAATTGGTACCTGTGGGTTGCTAGTAGTGTTGATTACTCCTTGTAGTTGATGCTAATTGGTTTACTTGGTGGAAGATCATATGTTCAGATCCTTAATGCATATTATTACCCCTCTGATTATGAACATGAATATGCTTTGTGAGTAGTTACGTTTGTTCCTGAGGACATGGGTGAAGTCTTGCTATTAGTAGTCATGTGAATTTGGTATTCGTTCAATATTTTGATGAGATGTATGTTGTCTTTTCCTTTAGTGGTGTTATGTGAACATTGACTACATGACACTTCACCATTATTTGGGCCTAGAGGAAGGCATAGGTAAGTAATAAGTAGATGATGGGTTGCTAGAGTGACAGAAGCTTAAACCCTAGTTTATGTGTTGCTTCGTTAGAGGCTGATTTGGATCCATATGTTTAATGCTATGGTTAGGTTTACCTTAATACTTCTTTTGTAGTTGCGGACGCTTGCAATAGGGGTTAATCATAAGTGGGATATTTGTCCAAGTAAGGGCAGTACCCAAGCACCGGTCCACCCACATATCAAATTATCAAAGTACCAAACGTGAATCATATGAGCGTGATGAAAACTAGCTTGACGATAATTCCCATGTGTCCTCGGGGTCTTCTTTCTCATTATTAGAAATTGTCTGGGCTTATCCTTTGCTACATAAAGGATTGGGCCACCTTGCTGCACTTTATTTACTTTATTTACTTGTTGCTAGCTACTATTTATCTTATCACAAAACTATCTATCACCTACAATTTCAGTGCTCGTAGAGAAAACCTTATTGAAAACCGCTTATCATTTCCTTCTGCTACTCATTGGGTTCGACACTCTTACTTATCGAAAGGACTACGATAGATCCCCTACACTTTTGGGTCATCAAAGACACAGTGGAACTCTCAATGAAAGCACCAATGTCGGTGTCAAAACTGGCGGATCTCGGGTAGGGGGTCCCGAACTATGCGTCCAAGGCTAATGGTAACAGGAGGCAGGGGACATGATGTTTACCCAGGTTTGGGCCCTCTCGATGGAGGTAATACCCTACTTCCTGCTTGATTGATCTTGATGATATGAGTATTACAAGAGTTGATCTACCACAAGATCGTAGAGGCTAAACCCTAGAAGCTAGCCTATGATTATGATTGCCTTTGTCCTACGGACTAAACCCTCTGGTTTACATAGACACCAGAGGGGGCTAGGGTTACACAGAGTCGGTTACAAAGAAGGAGATCTACATATCCGAATTGCCAAGCTTGCCTTCCATGCAAAGGAGAGTCCCACCCGGACACGGGACGAAGTCTTCAATCTTGTATCTTCATAGTCCAACAGTCCGGCCAAAGTATATAGTCCGGTTGTCCGAGGACCACCTAATCCAGGACTCCCTCAAGATGGAGTAGTTTTCAATGGCGAACATCACTATGTTGATCATATCTACTATATGATTCATGCTCGACCTTTCGGTCTCAATGTTCCGAGGCCATATATGCATATGCTAGGCTCGTCAAGTTTAACCCGAGTATCCTGCGTGTGCAAAACTGGCTTGCACCCATTGCATGTGAACGTAGAGCTTATCACACTTGATCATCACGTGGTGTCTCGGCACGACAAACTGTAGAAACGGTGCATACTCAGGGAGAACACTTGTACCTTGAAATTTAGTAAGGTATCATCTTATAATGCTACCGACATTCTAAGCAAAATAAGATGCATAAAGGATAAACATCACATGCAATCAAAATATGTGGCATGATATGGCCATCATCATCTTGTCCTCATGATCTCCATCACCGAAGCATCGTCATGATCTCCAACATCACCGGTGCGACCCCTTGATCTCCATTGTAGCATCGTTGTCGTTTCGCCACCTATTGTTACTACGACTATCGCTACGGCTTAGTGATAAAGTAAAACAATTACATGACAATTGCATCGCATACAATAAAGTGACAACCATATGGCTCCTGCCAGTTGCTGATAACTTTTTTACAAAACATGATCATCTCATACAACAATTTATATCACGTCATGCTTGACCATATCACATCACAGCAAGCCCCGCAAAAACAAGTTAGACGTCCTCTACTTTGTTGTTGCAAGTTTTACGTGGCTGCTACGGGCTTCTAGCAAGAACCGTTCTTACCTACACATTGAAACCACAACGATTTTTTGTCAAGTGTGTTGTTTTAACCTTCAACAAGGACTGGACGTAGCCACACTCGATTCAACTGAAGTTGGAGAAACAGACACTCACCAGCCACCTATGTGCAAAGCACGTCAGTAGAACAAGTCTCGCGTAAGTGTAAGCGTAATGTCGGTCTAAGTCGCTTTATCCAACAATACCGTCGAATCAAAGTATGACATGTTGTAAGCAGTATGAATATTATCGCCCACAACTCTTTGTGTTCTACTCGTGCATATAACATCTACGCATAGACCTGGCTCTGATACCACTGTTGGGGAACGTGGTAATTTAAAAAAAAATCCTACGATCACGGAAGATTTATCTATGTGATGCATAGCAACGAGAGGGGAGAGTGTGTCCACGTACCCTCATAGACCGAAAGCGGAAGCGTTTAGTTAACGCGGTTGATGTAGTCGAGCGTCTTCATGATCCAACCGATCCAAGCACCGAACGTACGGCACCTCCGCGTTCAGCACACGTTCAGCTCGGAGACGTCCCTCATACTCTTGGTCCAGTGAAGCCGAACTCCCTAAAGAGTACGACACATACTCCAATTGGATCATGCACTTCGATGGCTCTAAAATGCTGGCCGAATTGACTTTGTTGCGACTTAATGGCCCGACAACAAACGGCCAGGTCGAACGTGCAAACGGTCTCATCATGAGCGGCATCAAACCCAGACAAGTGCGTTCCTTGACAGAATCGGACACGCACTGGGTCGAGGAGCTCGACCCTCTGTACTCTGGGGGCTACGGACCACGCCGAATCGCACCACCAGATACACACCATTCTTTATGGTATACGGCGCAAAAGCAGTATTAACCAGCGATATAATACATGATTCACCTTGCGTACGCATGTACGAAGAGAAGGAAGCCGAGCTAGAATGCCAGGACAACTTAGATGCCCTAGAGGAGGAGTGTGACATTGCGAAGGCCCGTTCCGCATTCTATCAGCAGCAGGCTCGACGGTACCAAAGCAGAGAAGTGCGGGCCAAAACTTATAATGTTGGCAAACTCGCTCTACGCCTACCGGAGAAGAAGAAGGACAAGCTCAAACCTAAGTGGGAGGGTCCCCTTGTTATCGACAAAATTCTCACCGGAGGAGCGTACCGCTTACGTAATGCATCCGACAATGGACTCGGCCCGAACCCATGGAACGCGGCCAAACTCCGGAGATTCTACGCCTAACGCCGAACTCAGTGTTCGTCTCCTTACCACTCCTTTTTTATTATGTTCCTCCCCTTTTTTCCTTTCTCGCTCTTCTTCATTCTTCACACAAATTACTCAATACAGTGCGGATGCTCGGATCGCTCCGACCGCACTATGTGTATAAGTTATACCTGGGGGGCTTCCTATATGGAAGCTAAATATAATTGCTTCCATGGCTTCTCGCCTATCACATATGCGTTCTTTTTCCATATGTTCCTTTTCTTCACCATTATATGGATCGATATGACTTAAGATGTGGCCATGCTGGGTTGCCTGGCTCTTGTATTTATGCCCTACGTTCCCGTTAATTCGGCTAGGGCATAAGGGGCTCTTGTAGTTATATCTGGATGTGTACCTCAGACTGGGTGAAGCCGAAAGCTAGCGTTCTTAAGGGAATATTCGGTCGGTGGACAAAAGATGTTCTTTTTCGTTTACTACAACATGAACCCCCAAAAGTTTTTTATCCTGCATCTCTATTCACAGTTCGGACATGTATATTGATGCATGCATACCCAGGGAAAGGAACCCCTAACGGAACTATTCTCCTTGGAAGATGTTTCTTACTATCCATGTAATATAATATAACTAGTTGGGTACTTGTCTGTTCAAGCACTTATGACCCCTACGTCTGGTTTCCATGCATACCCCGGTTCTGCATAACTGAGCGGGTAGTCAGATACACCCCGGACTATCGGATCCGGGGGCTGAAGTGAAAAGGTCCGCCATGACAAATGATTTTAATCCGGCTAGGGACTACATATGTCCATTGACATAGTCACTTGGACTGACTATATTCTTCCTCTATACCATCCAACAGGCTATCTAGCTTACAATCCTGTTGGGAATACTTTGCAGCTAACGCTACCTGGTCATACACCAGACTCACAGGAATTTCTTGCCCAACTGGCCCCGCCGGTCCGACTTCGGCCATATGGTTCAGGTCCAGCTTGGTGTAGCGCGTCTTGACCATAGCCCAGGCTTCTTTTGCACCTTGCCTGCACGCTGACATCTTCCACAATCAGAAGCGCCGCCGTGCTCCTTGGAGCACATCCATGAGCTCCCCCATGCCTTTTGGCAGGGAAATGGATGGCCACAAGGCCTGGGCAATACCCTGCATCACCTGCCGAGCTCGCTCGTGCAATTTTGATAGGTCTTGCAGTAGATCACCTGTGGACGCAGGCATCTCCTCTTCAGGACGGCCCGTCAGCATACCTACAAATACAAACTCTTTCAATATGCTTCCTCGCCGAGCTGTACTACAGTTCATCTAGGCACTTACCATAAATGCCACGACGAAGCCTTCTGTTCTCCTTCACGGAGTCCGCCAGCTGAGTGCGAACATCTCCTAATTCGATGCCCAGCTGGACATTGGCATCTTAAAGATTGTTCTTCTCCTGCCTAACCTGTGTAAGGATACACTCGCTAGCTTTTAGCTGCCTTTGGAGATGTGACTCATCACCTCCTACGACCTCCGGATTCACCCCGGGATTGTCTGCAGAATTTTCTGTTAGACCTATCACACACGCCACTTACTAACTGGTACACTTCCAAATAATTGAGACAAATGTTACCAAATGAGGCCTTCTGGGATTCCTCTAGCTTGGCAACCGTGGCCCTCACCTGGGTCTTGCACTCCTCCAGCTCTCAAGACAATTGTTCATTCTTCTCTACAAGTACATGTGCACAAATTGATCCTTAAGACAGTTGCTCCAACCGTTTCAAGTATCAGGGGCTACTGCTATACATGCCTATCAAATTTTCTTACCCGTATGTCTTTGGCATACTGATCCGTCGCACGGGCAAGCCCGCCTTGAGCAGCCTGGATATATGCGTCTCCTGAATTGAAGGCATTAAATGCCTCTTCGGAAAAGATGTTGTTGCGAAGTACGGCCCGTCGACGCCGGTGATTCATAGCACTCTCTACTTTGGAATTCGTGGCGGAGAGCATGTCCACATCCTCTGTCGGAGGACAATTCGGCATCGGCCCCGTGTCCGCCTCCTCCCTCAAAGCCAGTTCTGGAATCCGGCTGGTGGAGGCGTGATTGGCAGGATCTCCGGATGTAGTCCGGCTACTCCTCTTTCTGTCAGGACACAAAGAACACTGTCACATTCCAAACACAATAATCACAGAGCGGGTTTTTACCATACCTCTGTAGTGCGGTGTTTCGGCCCTAACCACCTTCCTCTTAAACCTGCCTGATTCGGACGCCCTTTGCCGACGAGCCCCCAGGGGCTCGGCGCCGCGTTCCGATTGTCGTTTCTACAAAAATACGATATTCCAGGCATAAGGCATGACATCACAAAGGATTCCTCTTTAGAGGATATGGTTTTTTAGCTTTCCTTACATGTGATGCAGGTAGCAGTCCAGGATAGTCGGCAATAATAGCCACTGAGGCACCATCGCAGCTTGCCTGGTAAAATGTCCCGTTGACGAGCTCCACAGTAATATCCGGGTCTTCTTCGAGTCCTGGATCGAAGGCCCTTCCGGGGTACTCTGGCTGCGGGGAGGGGCTGGAGAATCCTTCTACGGCCTTCCTTAGTTCCTGCTCATAAATATCGAGGTAAATAATCTTGACGAAGGACGCCAGAGCAAATGAAGCGGGGGGAAGAGTGATGACTTACCCAACTTGGGGGGTTGTACATAGAAAACCCATCCGGCGGTTTAATATGAAGGAATTCTTCTTCTTCTCCTTTATACAAATCGGACAATATTCTCGCCAGAGCAGTGGCGGAGTCCGGACCCTTACGACCACAGCGGGTGGCGTCATCTTCCCCGTTGTAGTGCCACATGGGCTTCCCCCGATACTGAAGCGGTTGCACTCCCCGCATTATGCATATTGCCATAACCTCGACTATTGTCAGCCCTGATTTGGCCAGTAGCTTTATCCTGTTCATCAGGAAGTATACTTCTCTGGTATCGTCCTCCTAGGGGCCCCGAGGGCGCCAACTTCGGCGTGCCTTCGGCGCAACATTACTGAACTCAGGGAGACCTGTCCGGACTGGATCCAGAAGGGGAACGTCATTGACATAAAACCACTCCGAGGGCCAGTTCTCCCGTGCCTTCTTGGGAGTACCGGATAGGTATCCGGTCTCGGCGACGCGCCATACTTCGGCTCCACCCACTTTATATATGGATTCCCCTAGTTGCGGGGGACGAGGCAGAACAACTTCTTCCATAACCCGAAATGAGCCTCACAACCCAGAAATAGTTCGCAAAGTGCGACGTATCCTGCTATGTGCAGCACGGAGGCGGGGGTGAAGTTGTGCAACTTGAGGCCGTAGAACTCCAGGAGCCCGCGAAGGAATGGGTGGATTGGAAACCCAACGCCTCTTAGCAGATGCGGGATGAGGCATATTCACTCCCCTGGGGATGGATTGGGAGATCTCTTTGCTTGCTCCTAGCCATTATAGGTGGCTAGTCCGGCTCGGACGGGGACCATGAACGCCGGTGGAAGAAACCCCCGGGTCTACAACTCAATTAAGCGATTTTGAGGAACATAGCATTCTTCCCAGTCACCTAGCCTAGAACTACGGAAACGAGAGGAGGAGCTGCGATGACCGGCCATGCTGGAATGATTCTTTCTGGGCGTGCTCTGTTGGGTGCTCGCTCAAGGGAAGAAGATGGAGTTTGGATCTGAGAATCCCCGTCCTTTCAAATAGACGGTTTATGCTTGCAGGACCGGGGACGAAAATGAAAGAATGCCCCGGCTCCTTGTCACGCCCAATATGCGATACTATCCTAAAGAGACTCGAAGGTCCCACCAAGGATAGAACCGCATATTGATATGCGTTTGCAAGGTGGATATCATTACATCAACATTACATAATAGATGGGGATACATACAAGAAGCATACAATGCCACAAGAATACATCATTACAACCATACATAAGTCAACATCCGACTACGGATGAAACACAAATAGAAACTCAAACGACATCCACCCTGCTAGCCCAGGCTGCCGACCTGGAACCTATCCCCTGATCGACGAAGAAGCAGAAGAAGAACTCCGAAACAAGCAAACATCGCTCTCGCGCCATGATCATCGCATAACCTGTACCTGCAACTGTTGTTGTAGTAATCCGTGAGCCACGAGGACTCAGCAATCCCATTACCATGGGTATCAAGACTAGCAAAGCTTAAAGGGAAAGGAAGGGGTAAGGTGGTGAGGCTGCAGCAGCGACTAAGCATATATGGTGGCTAACATACGCAAATAAGAGCGAGAAGAGAGCAAGCGAAACAGTCGTGAAGCTAGCAATGATCAAGAAGTGATCCTGAACTCCTACTTACGTCAAACATAACCCAAAAACCGTGTTCACTTCCCGGACTCCGCCGAAAAGAGACCATCATGGCTACACACACGGTTGATGCGTTTTAATTCGGATCTGGTGTCAAGTTATCTACAACCGGACATTAACAAATTCCCATCTGCCCATAACCGCGGGCACGACTTTCGAAAGTTTATACCCTACAGGGGTGTCCCAACTTAGCCCATGATAAGCTCTCGCGATCAACGAAGGATATACCTTCTCCCAGGAAGACCCGATCAGACTTGGAATCCCGGTTTACAAGACATTTCGACAATGGTAAAACAAGACCAGCAAAGCCGCCCGATGCACCGACAATCCCGATAGGAGCTGCACATATCTCGTTCTCAGGGCAACACCGGATGAGCAATCCGTACAACTAAAACCAGACCTCAAGTTTCCCTGAGGGGGCGCTGCAAAGGGCTCTGGTTTGGACCAACACTTAGACAAGCACTGGCCCCGGGGGGCTAAAATAAAGATGACCCTCGGGCTCCAGAAACCCAAGGGAAAAAGGGCTAGGTGAGGCAAATGGTAAAACGAAGGTTGGGCCTTCCTGGAGGAGTTTTATTCAAAGCAAACTGTCAAGGGGGTCCCATAAATCACCCAACCGCGTAAGGAACGCAAAATCCGGGAACATAACACCGGTATGACGGAAACTAGGGCGGCAAGAGTGGAACAAAACACCAGGCATAAGGCCGAGCCTTCCACCCTTTACCAAATATATAGATGCATTAATTAAATAAGAGATATTGTGATATACCAACATAATCCTGTCCATCATGGGGCAATCTTCAACTTCACCTACAACTAACAATGCTATAAGAGGGGCTGAGCAAAGCGGTAACATAGCCAAGCAATGGTTTGCTAGGAAGGGTGACAAAGGTTAGAGGCTGACATGGCAAATAGGGAGGCTTGAAGAGCAAGCGATAGGTAGCGCAGCAAAGCGATAGAACGAAGCAACTAGCATAGCAATGATAGTAGTGAGATCCAGGGTAGCGGTCATCTTGCCTGAAATCCCGCTAGGAAGAAGAACGAGTCCATGAAGAAGATGAACCAACGTAGTCGAACGAATCCTCACGAACGCAACATTACCGGAACTAAGAAGCAACACCGGAAAGAAACAAACAACATGGTAAATGCACAAGCATAAACATGGCATGATGCACAAACAAGTATGATGCATGACCGGTTTAATGAGGCATGGCAAAGTGCAACAAACAGTACTACAAGTTAAGTGGAGCTCAATATGCAACGAGTTACATATTGACGAAACACCACATCAATTATTTAGTTCTCTCTCGGTTTTTTACCCAACAATATTAAATGTTGTTAAACATGGCAAGAGGTGAAGCAAGAGAAAACTACCTATCTAAGCAAGTTTAAATGAGGCAGGAAGTTACAAACAACAATTCCGGTAAATCCCCACATGCAAATTATGAATTTGATACTGTTCTGCCCTAAAACAATAAAACAAAGTGCACCATGTTAAACTAGGCATTTTTCCATCCCATTTACATATAATGTTTATTAAAATTGGAGCTACAGTTATTTAGTTACGAAATAAATCATTTTAGCATGTGATTTAAGCAAATTTAAACAAACATCATTTTAAACATTTTAAACATGGATGAAAATTGGATATTATGAAACTAGACAAAATTCTAAGCATTTTACATGTATAAAACATTTTAAACCGATGCATGGTTAATTAGTTATAACATGCATGAACATGAGGGTTTTTCTGTAAAACAGCAAACTCTGGATAAATAGCAAAATCGCCGAACTGGAAAAAAACATGATATGGGCCGCATCTGCTAACGGGTTGCACAGGACAGGAGAGTGGCTGGAGGTGCTGCTCACCCATGGGCTGAGGCCCGATTGGAAGCAGAGGGAGGCCGGCTGGGGGGCGCAGCCGGGCCTTGGAGCCCACCTGGCGGTCGCTTGCGGACGAGGCGCAGTCAACGCGGGCGTCGACCGCGTCATCCTCCTCTCGAACAGAGGCAACAACAGGACTTGGGGGAGAGCGCTCCTGCTCGATGAAGAGGAGGCAGAGGCCTGCGCGAGGGGAAGCAGGGGACGCAGCGGCGGCCTAGCGCGGTTTAGGACTCCAGCGAAGGGCGGCATAGAGCAGGATCAAGGCGAGGCGGCAGAGCGGGCGGCGGAGCTTGGTTCCTGGGATGCTGGCGAGGTGGCCGTCTGGGCGAGAAGACGAGCGCGGGGTCGAGCGCTGCTGCGGGGTGCTCGTCTCCTGTGTGGCTCGAGTGTGAGGGGGGGTCAGGAGGTCGAGGAAGCAGGGGCACGCTCCGGGTGGCCTGAAGGTCAAAGTCGCCATCGGATTCGGGCGTCCATGGCGGTTTCCTGCTGCTCCTGTAGAAACTCACGAAAGAGAGAGGTGAGGCACGGGGATGAGAAAGGAGAACCAGGAGGGGGCGCGACGGGGCGACCAGGCTGGAGCTCGTCGGCGGCTGGATCCGGTGGGTCTGGAGTCGGGGATGCGGGAGTTGCTGTTGCTGCTGCAGGGAGCCTCGGCTCGATGAGGAGAAGGAGCTCGGGCGCGGGATGGGGAAGGAGGAGGTGCTCGGCTGGCCGTGATTTGGTTGGGTGGCGCTGAAATTGAGGAGGCGGCGGCGCTAGCTAAGTGAATCGAGGGGATCGGGAGGGATCCCGATGGAGAAGGTGGCGGCGCTAGGGTAGGATCCCTAGAAATTAGGTGGTATGTCTAGATTAGGTGAGGGGTCTATATATAGTAGGTGGCTAATACGAGAGGGGATTTGAGCCCCTAGATTTTGATCCGACGGCTTCGGTGGTCTAAACAAAGAACGAATGATGCTTAGGATAACTCGGGATTGTTCCGGACCCACTGGTCATGACCGTTCGGGTCGGGTTCGGGAAGCATTCGGACATGCGCGAGGTTGCGAAAGAGAGTCCATGGCTGTGCAAAGAGATAAGGTGGTCAAATAAGAGGGAAACAAGAACCCGGTTGGTCTGGAACGGTCAACGAAGGCAAAGCGGTCCGAGGAACGGTGATGAAGGCAAAAGGGAGAACGGCAACGACGAACGAATGCAAGTTTTAAGAAAACGATGCCGATGCAATGCGAATGATGACATGAGACGAGATGCATAACAAGAACAAAATGCAAAACAACAGACAAAAACCCAGCCACAGAGGAAATAATAAATCACATCTCCGGAAAAGGCAAGAGTTGGAGTTACGATTATGAAAAGTCGTATCCGGGGTGTTACACTCCTCGTATTTGCTCGACAAGTGGAGATGGTCATTATTGAAGCACAGAAGCCGAGGAGTACAACATTGATGGATACCCGGACACCACTCGTTACAATAAATACTTTTTAGTATTCGGAGATGGAACCTGCCTTGCAATGCCAAAGACAAACTGCGCGCCAGGCTCATCGTCATTGAAGCCTGGTTCTAGGGCTACTGAGGGAGTCCTGGATTAGGGGATATCCGGACATCCGGACTATATACTTTGGCCAGACTGTTAGACTATGAAGATACAAGAATCAAGACTTCGTCCCGTATCCGGATGGGACTCTCCTTTGCATGGAAGACAAGCTTGGCGATTCGGGTATTATGTTTCCTTCCTTGTAACCGACTCCATGTAAACCCTAGCCCTCTCCGGTGTCTATATAAACCGGAGAGTTCGGTCCGTATGGGGACGATCACAACATTCTTAATCATCATAGGCTAGCTTCTAGGGTTTAGCCTCTACGACCTCGTGGTAGATCAACTCTTGTAACACCCATATCATCAATATCAATCAAGCAGGAAGTAGGGTTTTACCTCCATCGAGAGGGCCCAAACCTGGGTAAACATTGTGTCCCTTGCCTCCTGTTACCATTGGCCTTAGACGCACAGATCGAGACCCCCTACCCGAGATCCGCCGGTTTTAACACCAACACCTGGCCCTGACAAATCTGACAAAAAACAGCTCGTGACAAAGACAAAGGATATTTGCGTGATACGGTGGTCAAAACCTTCGGGAGAATAAATAATGAATTTTTACCGACCAAAAGAAGTATCGTGCAAGAAAACAGAGTCCGGAGAGCACACGAGGTGCCCACGAGGCAGGGGGCGCGCCCAGGGGTAGGGCGCGCCTTCCACCCTCATGGATGCCTCGTGACCTTCCCAGACTACTTATTATTTTCCTATTTTCTTAAATATTCCAAAACGGGAAAAATTGCTATTAGAGCTGTTTTGGAGTTGGTTTACTTACCATACCACATACCTATTCCTTTTCGGAGTTTGAAACGTTCTGGAAAGTGTCCCTTATGTATTCCTTCGGGGTTACGGTTTCAATAACATTAGTTTCAACATTTATAGGGTTACCTGAGATATAATGTTCGATTCTTTGACCGTTCACCACCTTTGGGTTCGTGCCTTCGAAGTTGTTGATTTTTATGGCACCGGAACGATAGACCTCCTAGATGACGTAAGGTCCTTCCCATTTAGAGAGAAGTTTTCCTGCAAAAAATCTTAAACTAGAGTTGTATAGCAACACATAATCACCTACATTAAACTCACGCTTTTGTATCCTCTTGTCATGCCATCTTTTAACTTTTTCTTTAAACAATTTGGCATTCTCATAGGCTTGCGTTCTCCATTCATCAAGTGAGCTAAAGTCAAATAACCTCTTCTCACCGGCAAGTTTGAAATCATAATTGAGCTCTTTAATGGCCCAATATGCCTTATGTTCTAGTTCCAGAGGTAAGTGACATGCCTTTCCATAAACCATTTTGTATGGAGACATACCCATAGGATTTTTATATGCAGTTCTATAAGCCCATAATGCATCATCAAGTTTCTTTGACCAATTCTTTCTAGATCTATTCACAGTCTTTTGCAAAATTAATTTGGGCTCTCTGTTACTCAATTCTACTTGACCACTAGAATGTGGGTGATATGGAGATGCAATTCTATAATTAACGTCATACTTAGCAAGCATTTTACAAAAAGCACCATGAATAAAATGTGAACCACCATCAGTCATTAAGTATCTAGGGACTCCAAACCTTGAAAAAATAACTTCTTTAAGCATCTTAATAGAGGTGTTATGATCAGCACTACTAGTTGGAATAGCTTCTACCCACTTAGTAACGTAATCAACAATAACTAAAATATGTTTATACCCATTAGAGGAAGGAAACGGTCCCAAATAATCAAAGCCCCAAACATCAAATGGTTCAATAACAAGAGAATAATTCATAGGCATTTCTTGACGTCTACTAATATTACCAATTCTTTGCCATTCATCACAAGACAAGACAAACTTACGGGCATCTTTGAAGAGAGTAGGCCAATAAAAAACGGATTGCAATACCTTATCTGCAGTTCTATCTCCAGCGTGGTGTCCTCCATATGCTCGGAGTGACACTTGCATAGGATCTGTTCCTGTTCATGCTCAGGTACACAACGTCTAATAACACCATCTACTCCTTCTTTATAAATGTATGGGTCATCCCAGAAGTAATGTCTTAAATCATAGAGGAACTTTTTATTTTGCTGGTATGTGATACTAGGTGGTATGAATTTAGCAACAATGTAATTAGCATAATCAACATACCATGGAGTAGTACGAGAAGCATTTATGACAACTAATTGTTCATTAGGAAAGCTACCATCAATAGGTAGTGGGTCATCAAGAACATTCTCTAACCTACACAAGTTGTCTGCAACGGGGTTCTCAGCTCCATTTCTATCAATAATATGCAAATCAAATTCTTGTAGTAGGAGAACCCATCTAATAAGTCTAGGTTTAGCATCTTTCTTTCCATAAGATACTTAATAGCAGCATGATCAGTGTGAATAGTTACTTTAGAATCAACAATATAAGGTCTGAACTTATCACAAGTAAATACAACTACTAAGAATTCTTTTTCTATAGTAGAATAATTTCTCTGGGCAGTGTTTAGAGTTTTACCAGCATATTGAATCACGTTTAGTTTCTTATCAACTTTTTGTCCTAGAACAACACCTAAAGCATAATCACTAGCATCACACATAATTTCAAAGGGTAAATTCCAATCAGGTGGCTGAACAATAGGTGCAGAAATCAAAGCTTTCTTAAGTATTTCAAACGCTTCTACACAATTATCATAAAAAATGAAGGGAATATATTTTTGCAATAGATTAGTCAGAGTCCTAGAAATTTTAGAGAAGTCCTTAATGAACCTCCTATAAAAACCGGCATGACCAAGGAAACTTCTTATACCTTTGATGTCCTTGGGACACAACATCTTTTCAATTGCATCGACTTTAGCTTTATCAACTACAATACCTCTTTCAGAAATTTTATGCCCCAAGACAATACCTTCATTAACCATAAAGTGGCACTTTTCCCAATTCAAGACGAGACTAGTATCTTCACATCTCTGCAAAACTCGATCAAGGTTGCTCAAGAAATCATCAAAAGAGGACCCATAAATGGAGAAATCATCCATGAAAACCTCACAAATCTTTTCACAAAAGTCAGAGAATATAGCCATCATGCATCTTTGAAAGGTAGCATGTGCATTACATAAACCAAAAGGCATACGTCTATAAGCAAAGGTATCGAAAGGGCAAGTAAAAGTGGTCTTTTCTTGATCCTCTGCTGACACAGGTATTTGAGAGAAACCAGAGTAACCATCTAGAAAGCAAAAATGTGTATGTTTGGATAGTCTTTCTAGCATTTGATCAATAAAAGGTAAAGGGTAATGATCCTTTTTAGTAGCTTTATTTAATTTGCGGAAATCAATTACCATCCTATAACCTGTAATAATTATTTGTGGGATCAATTCATCTTTATCATTAGGAACCACAGTAATACCTCCCTTCTTAGGGACACAATGGATAGGACTTGCCCACTGACTATCAGCAACGGGATAAATTATACCTGCCTCAAGGAGCTTCAGTATTTCCTTTCTTACCACTTCTTTCATCTTAGGATTTAATCGTCATTGGTGATTAATAACTGGTTTGGCACCTTCCTCCAATTTTATTTTGTGTTGGCATCGAGTGGGACTAATGCCCTTAAGATCATCAAGAGTATATCCAATAGCAGCATGGTGCTTCTTCAGAGTTTTCAATATTCTTTCCTCTTCCTGCTCTGAATGGTTAGCACTAATAATAACAGGATATATCTTCTTTTCATCAAGATAAGCATATTTAACAGTATCAGGTAATGGTTTAAGCTCAAACACGGGATCACCCTTGGGTGGAGGGGGATCCCCTAGAATTTCAACAGGCAATTTTTGTTTCAAAATAGGTCCCTGTTTAAAGAATACTTCATCTATTTCCCTTCTTTCATTCATAAACATATCATTTTCATGGTCTAGCAAATATTGTTCTAAAGGATCATTAGGAGGCACGGCAATAGAAGCAAGACCAATAATTTCATCCTTACTAGGCAATTCTTTATCATGGAGTTGTCTATGAAACTTAGCAAAATTAAAATCATGAGATATATCTCCCAAATCAATAGTAACAACATCCTTTTTGCAATCTATCTTAGCATTAACAGTGTTCAAGAAGGGGCTACCAAATATGATGGGACAAAAGTCATCTTGTGGGGAACCAAGAACAAGAAAATCAGCAGGATATTTAACTTTCCCACACAAGACTTCAACATCTCTAACAATCCCAATTGGTGAAATAGCATCTCTATTGGCAAGCTTAATTGTAACATCAATTTCTTCTACCTCTGCAGGTGCAATATCAAGCATAATTTCTTCATATAAGGAATAAGGGATTGCACTAGCACTAGCACCCATATCACATAAGCCATGATAACAATGATCTCCTATTTTAACTGAAATAACAGGCATGCCTACAACGGGTCTATGTTTCTTAGCATCGGGTCTAGCAATTCTAGCAGCTTGATCACAGAAATAAATAACATGCCCATCAATATTATCAGCCAAGAGATCTTTAACCATAGCAATACTAGGTTCAACTTTAATTTTCTCAGGTGGTGTATATGTTCTAGTATTACTCTTACAAACCACAGTTGAAGCTTTAGCATGATCTTTTATCCTAATAGGGAAAGGTGGTTTCTCAATATAAGAGGAAGGAACAATATGATCATTATAAGTGATAGTGTTTTCTTCAACTGTAATAGGTGCAACTACTTTTATTTCAGTGGGAGGATTATATTTAAACCACTTCTCCTTAGGGAGATCAACATGAGTAGCAAATGATTCACAGAAAGAAGCTACTATCTCAGAGTCAAGTCCATATTTAGTGCTAAATCCATGAAAAGCATCGGTATCCATAAAAGATTTAACACAATCAAACTTAGGTGTCATACCTGACTCCTTACCATCGTTGGAATACCAATCTTCAGAGCTGCGTTTAATTCTTTCCAATAAATCCCATTTGAATTCAATAGTCTTCATCATAAAAGACCCAGCACAAGAAGTATCAGCATGGAGTGATTATTGAGAGAAAGCCGAGCATAATTTTTTTTGATAATCATTTATCTTGAGAGCTCATAATTGGGGCATGAATATAACATTGACTTAAGCCTCCCCCAAGCTTGAGCGATGCTTTTTACTTCGTGAGGCCAAAAATTATATATATAATTGTGACCACGATGAACAAGATGCAAAGGATAAAACTTCTGGTGAAATTCCAATTTCAATCGTTTGTAGTCCCAGGATCCCATATCATCACATAGCCTATACCATGTCAATGCATCTCCCTTCAAAGATAAAGGGAAGACCTTCTTCTTGATAACATCATCGGGCATACTTGCAAGCTTAATTAATCCACAAACTTCATCCACATAGATTAGGTGTAAATCAGGATGCAATGTTCCATCTCCTGCAAAAGGATTAGCTAGCAATTTCTCTACCATACCCGAAGGAATTTCAAAATAAACATTTTCAGTAGGTTCAGTGGGTTGAGGAGCAACTCTTTGCTCTACTGGTCGGGGTGAATATACCCCGAACAAGCCCCTCAAAGGATTATGTTCCATAGTAACAAGTGACAGTAAATTTCAGCACACTATATAAATGTTTCCTTACCAAGCTCCACTTACCAAAGGCGCTTCACTCCCCGGCAACGGTGCCAGAAAAGAGTCTTGATGACCCACAAGTCTAGGGGATCTATCGTAGTCCTTTCGATAAGTAAGAGTGTTGAACCCAACGAGGAGCAGAAGGAAATGACAAGCGGTTTTTAGTAAGGTATTCTATGCAAGCACTAAAATTGTAGGTAACTGATAGTTTTGTGATAAGATAATTTGTAACGGGTAACAAGCAATGAAAGTAAATAAGGTGCAGCAAGGTAGCCCAACCCTTTTTGTAGCAAAGGACAAGCCTGGACAAGTACTTATAATGAGAAAAGCGCTCCCGAGTACACATGGGAATTATCGTCAAGCTAGTTTTCATCACGTTCATATAATTCGCGTTCATTACTTTGATAATTTGATATGTGGGTGGACCGGTGCTTGGGTACTGCCTTTCTTGTAAAAGCATCCCACTTATGATTAACCCCTATTGCAAGCATCCGCAACTACAAAAGAAGTATTAAGGTAAACCTAACCATAGCATGAAACATATGGATCGAAATTAGCCCCTTACGAAGAAACTCATAAACTAGGGTTTAAGCTTCTGTCACTCTAGCAACCCATCATCTACTTATTACTTCCCAATGCCTTCCTCTAGGCCCAAATAATGGTGAAGCGTCATGTAGTCGACGTTCAGATAACACCACTAGAGGAGAGACAACATACATCTCATCAAAATATCGAACGAATACCAAATTCACATGACTACTAATAGCAAGACTTCACCTATGTCCTTAGAAACAAATGTAACTACTCACAAAGCATATTCATGTTCATAATTAGAGGGGTATTAATATGCATTAAGGATCTGAATATATGATCTTCCACCAAATAAACCAACTAGCATCAATTACAAGGAGTAATCAACACTACTAGCAACCCACAGGTACCAATCTATGGTTTTGGTACAAAGATTGGATACAAGAGATGAACTAGGGTTTGAGAGGACATGGTGCTGGTGAAGATGTTGATCGAGATTGACCCCCTCTCGATGAGATGATCGTTGGTGATGACGATGGTGATGATTTCCCCCTTCCGGAGGGAAGTTTCCCCGGCAGAACAGCTCCGTTGGAGCCCTAGATTGGTTCCGCCAAGGTTCCGCCTCGTGGCGGTGGAGTTTCGTCCCGAAAGCTTGCTTATGATTTTTTCAGCGTAAAAGACTTCATATAGCAGAAGATGGGCACCGGAGGGAAGCCAGGTGGCCCACGAGGCAGGGGGCGCGCCCAGGGGGTAGGGCGCGCCCCCACCCTCGTGGATGGTGGGTGGCCCCCTCAGGTATTTCTTCCGCTCAATATTTTTTATTAATTCCCAAAATGACTTTCGTGGAGTTTCAGGACTTTTGGACCTGTGCAGAATAGGTCTCCAATATTTGCTCCTTTTCCAGCCCAGAATCCCAGCTGCCGGCATTCTCCCTCTTCATGTAAACCTTGTAAAATAAGAGATAATATCCATAAGTATTGTGACATAACGTGTAATAACAGCCCATAATGCAATAAATACCAATATAAAAGCATGATGCAAAATGGACGTATCAGCTTACCAAAGGCATCGACAACCACCATCGTGGCGAAACAATAAACGGTCCCAAACGGGGACAATGGTATACCAATCACAACAACGGGCACACAAGGCTGATGCCGTCCTACCCGGCCAAGGTAGCGCCCGCGCATAACCTTCCCTCATTGGAGGCACCGGAGGGAGGCATGACAATAGACCTAGTTAGGACCTTCCCATAATGGAAAATGTGGTTGCATTGGTCAGCTTGATATGGTGGCACCATGACTCAGCCAACAGTTGTTCAAGTTCAATTAAGTCCGGTTAAACTTGAATGCGACAAGCTGAGTCATAAGAAAATAACATGATGCAACTAAAATGCATGAGCATGATTTCAACATAAGCATGGTTGTGCAACATCACTACTTAACATCTCAAAAACAATAAATCATATATCCGACTGAGCATGGCATACTGATTAGCATGAACATCACAAGTACACTACTCAGAAACATGGCAGGACCACGAGCATCAACAATAAATACCATGCAAGAACATATCAAGCATTCTACCAGATAAGCATATAACCAGCTAGATGCAAAGAAACATGCATATCAACAGTATTGGGTAACCGACAATCGTCATGCAACAAAGCACATTACCGATACCAACAGGTACTACTACCAAGCATGACTTACGAACATAATACAAGAAAGTGTCACAAGCTAGAAAGATGCACCGGAATAGCATGCAAGTGAACATGAAACCATGAGCATAACCGAAACCACGATAACAGTAGCAACTAAGCAGACAGATAACATGCAAACTTTTATTAAATATTCAAGTTGAAAACCATGGCTACTGCCTGACTATCATGCAAGTGGGTGTTGTGGCTTTCCTGGGGATGAAGGATGCACCGGGGAGAAGTGCGGAAATCTCATGGAACGAAACGCCGAAAAAGATTCTCTCTCAAAGGGGGCTGATTAGGGAAAGGGCATAAAGGTCATTTTCACAATTTCAAAACATGGTGAAAATGATGGGAACAGAACGGGCTCAACGAGACAAAGATGTGGGCATTGGATTCACCTCAATCGGAGTTAGGAGTGAAAAGTTGTGGCCGTTCACTTTTTAGGCAGAAAATCAACTAAAGCAGTGAACATTCACGAAATAATCACTTCGGCCGGCTGAACTGAAAAGGAGAAAGCACCTTTTGGTGAATACGTCTTCAGAGCAGTGAAAGCATATTCCATCCTGAAACAAAACCAAAGTGCGCTTAGAGAGAGGGGAAACGTATTTTGAGGAATACATTTCCACTAGAATGACATGGCAAGGTGGGGCCGGGGCTTGAGCGGCTGTCGGGTGGGGCCACGAGGTCCACGCGCTTGCTCAACTCCCTCCTCCCGCCTCCTTCTTCTTCTCCTCGTCACTCGCCCAATGGAGCAAAGGACAGGGCCGGCGCCAGCGCTCGTTCCGGCGGCTCGGTCCACCTTAGGCGGAGCTCCGACCACCGAGATGAACGGCGCGGAGAGGCGCATCCGACTGAAGGAGTCATGCTTGCCAGAGAGCACTGGAATGAACGGGATGTTGAACGTGACGGACGGCTGGTTCGGCCACCGATGGGTTCGGCGCTGAGGTTGCTCTGGCGACGAGGGAAGTGGATGGGGGAACTCGCGGGAGCTCAGGGAAGCTGGCGGTGGTGGAGATAGGGAGGGAAGAGGCACGGCTCGCCCGAATCGAAGAGGGGTAGAGGTGGCGGTCGTGATGGCATGGGACGGGCTGTGGAGCTCTTGAAGCTTGTTGGATCAGTCGGGGAGGCTAGAGGGGGACTGGGGATGAGCTTGGAGTGCTCGGGCGCTGCAGGGAGGGGCTATTTATAGCCGGGGCGAGGGAGGCCGAGTTGGTTGCTGATACGTCTCCGTCATATCTACTTTTCCAAACACTTTTGCCCTTGTTTTGGACTCTAACTTGCATGATTTGAATGGAACTAACCCGGACTGATGCTGTTTTCAGCAGAACTGCCATGGTGTTATTTTTGTGCAGAAATAAAAGTTCTCGGAATGACCTGAAAATCCATGGAGCAACTTTTCAGAATAAATAAAGAATATTGGCAAAAGAATCAGCATCAGGGGGCCCACACCCTGTCCACGAGGGTGGGGGCGCGCCCCCTCCCCTAGGGCACGCCCTCTGCCTCGTGGGCCCCTGGACGTCCACCGACCTCAACTCCAACTCCATATATTTGCTTTCACAGAGAAAAAAATCAGAGAGAAAGTTTCATTACGTTTTACGATACGGAGCCGCCACCAAGCCCTAATCTCTCTCGGGAGGGCTGATCTGGAGTCCGTTCGGGGCTCCAGAAAGGGGGATTCGTCGCCATCGTCATCATCAACCATCCTCCATCACCAATTTCATGATGCTCACCGCCGTGCGTGAGTAATTCCATCGTAGGCTTGCTGGACGGTGATTGGCTAGATGAGATTTACCATGTAATCGAGTTAGTTTTGTTAGGGTTTGATCCCTAGTATCCACTATGTTCTGAGATTGATGTTGTTATGACTTTGCTATGCTTAATGCTTGTCACTAGGGCCCGAGTGCCATGATTTCAGATCTGAACCTATTATGTTTTCATGAATATATGTGAGTTCTTGATCCTATCTTGCAAGTCTATAGTCACCTATTATGTGTTATGATCCGACAACCCCGAAGTGACAATAATCAGGATAATTCTCGGTGATGACCATAGTTTGAGGAGTTCATGTATTCACTATGTGTTAATGCTTTGGTCCGGTACTCTATTAAAAGGAACCCTTAATATCCCTTAGTTTCCACTAGGACCCCGCTGCCATGGGAGGGTAGGACAAAAGATGGCATGCAAGTTCTTTTCCATAAGCACGTATGACTATATTCGGAATACATGCCTACATTACATTGATGAACTATAGCTAGTTTTGTGTCACCCTATGTTATAACTGTTACATGATGAATTGCATCCGACATAATTATCCATCACCGATCCAATGCCTATGAGCTTTTCACATATTGTGCTTTGCTTATTTACTTTACCGTTGCTGTTGTTACAATTACTACAAAACTGCTACTGTTACTTTTGCTACCGTTACGGTTACTTCCATACTACTTTGCTACTAAATACTTTGCTGTAGATACTAAGTTATCTAGGTGTGGTTGAATTGACAACTCAACTGCTAATACTTGAGAATATTCTTTGGCTCCCCTTGTGTCGAATCAATAAATTTGGGTTGAATACTCTACCCTCGAAAACTGTTGCGATCCCTTATACTTGTGGGTTATCAGTTGCCGCCGAGCACGTCCGGCCGAAGCTCTGCTAGCCACAACAGTCATGGGGAGGCACAAGGAAGGAGACGAGGGAGACGTGGATGAGGTACAGAGGTCACAGAGACGAGGTGGCGCTCGGGGACACGAGGAGGAAGAAGCCACGACGCGAACATAGACCGTCGACTACAGGTTTCCCGTGGGCGCGCGACGACGAGAGCCAGCGAGGAGATTTCCGGAGGGGGATAGAAGTCCATGGGGACGGCGAGAATGCGGGTGAGCTGGGAGACACGCCCGTGCTCGCTGAAACGACGACTAGGAGAGGGCCCCGAGCAAGAAGACGCTCTGGACGCGGCCAGTGCATAACAAAACAATGGTCACCACGCAGCCTAGCGAGGAGAAGGTGCCAAGCAAGGTTATCAGAATCGCGATTCTGTTATACAATTCTACGACTTTATGATCCAAACTTACCTCTATGATTCTAGTATTTTAGTTATTAGAATCTACATTTCTACAATCCTGATAGTGAAGATTCTATGATTTGCAATCCTACCATCAAAGCTCCGATCCGATTCAAAATCACGATTCTGACAACCTTGGTGCCAAGGGCTGGAAAATGTTGTCTAAGGGGGAGTCCTTCCAGGGCAGGTTGCAACTGAGGTGGTAGCTCGGTAAAAGATGTTGTGGTTAGATAGGAATTAACCTCTAAAGTTTACTGCATCAAACTTAATCATGATGCAGTGATCATCAGAGAAGATCTTGGAGCCAGATGAGTTGTTTGGGGGGTTTAGGCTAGGAAGGACAAGAATCCTATGAAGTTTGGAGAGACTTGGATCAAGGATTAATATAGTTGCTTTGCAACTAACCAAAATGGTCCAGAAAAGAAATTAGGATGATGCACTCAATTTAAGAATCCACTTGAGCTTATATTTGGCATGGCAAGGTTATTTGGTCATATGAAGATGCTGTAAAAGTTTCATACCAATAGGATAAACCAAAATGGTACTTGCTTCACAAACATCTCCTCTGGACAGAAACTTGCAAAACTTCCCGAGGTAAAATGGCTTGATGAAATATGCCCAAATTTGGTGGAGATATGTTATATGGATAAGAGAAGGCCTAGGAAAATTTTCAGCCATAATGGAGCAAGATAAAATATACTTGCTTCACAAACTGAAAATTTGGATAGAATCAAAGATTTTAAGATGAGCTCACAAGGAGGCATGACACGAGCTCAAATTTGGTGGAGAGCTATGACATGATGATATTGAGGTCATGCATAAATTTCAGCTCATTTGGATATGCCTAGCTTGTACCTCCTTCACAAAGTTTCTTTCTGGATAGAAATTTTGGAAAATCATTAATAAATAATTACTAGGCAAATGAGGTTGAATTTTGGCTTGTGGCAATGATATGGACATGAAAAGATGTCCAAGAAGTTTGAGGTCAATTGGGCAAAGGGAAATAGCACTTACTTCACAATGTGCCATTTAGGGCAGAATAGGAAAAGAATTATTTGAGGATTATTTTTGAACATGGCAATGAAACGTTTTGCCACATTTGATGAAGATATGACCCAAACAATTTATGAGAATTATTTGGGATTTTTTGGAGTGATGGAAATATAGGTTGCTTCACAACCTAGGGCAAAAAGGATAATTCCTTTAATAGAAAAGGAATATTCCCAATTAAAAGAATATTGGGATTTGGTCTGGGATGAAAATGGCAAGGTCTGGAGAAGGGATTGGGTATGACAAGCCACTCTGGAAAGAAAGAAGAGGTCATCTTCTTCAGTTTCCAGACACAAAGCCACAGAAAAAGAAATCTCACGCAAAATACTTAGAAAAATAAAAGAAAAATAAAGGGCCAAAAATCAGGATGTGACATCCTTCCATCCACTATTTTTTGTAATAATGCGATCAATTAGGAATTGGGAACAATCAATTTTGTCCATGCCCACATTTGTAGGTAAACCCAAATATTTGTCACTCAGGGCTTTAGTCATAGTATTCAGTATTGTGCAAATTTGTGCTCTATCTTCTACTTTCATATTTGGACTGAATTTTTTTTTCAACGCTCACCAATTGCCCTGAGGTAGAACAATAAGAGTCCAATACTGATTTCAATGCCTCCGCATTCATAGCATTCGCTTTCATAAGGATCAAAGAATCATCGGTGAATAAAAGGTTTGAAATTGATGGGGCATCTGTGCAGACCTTAACTCCAGAAATATTACCATTCTCCTCTGCATTAGCTAGTAGAGCAGTCAACCCCTCCATACATAACAAGAATAAATATGGGGAGAGGGGTCTCCCTTCCTCAGACCTCTAGTGGGTTTAAAGCTCTTAATCTCTTCATTATTAAATTGAACCCCGTACTCCATAGAGGATACACATTGCATAACTAAATCTACCCACTTCTGTTGGAATCCCAATTTCAGCATTATTTCCTTCGTAAAGGACCACTCTACTCGGTCATACGCTTTATGCATATCCAGTTTGATTGCACATGTACCCTCTTTACCACTCATTTTTTTTTCTTTATTGTGTGAAAACATTCGTAGGCCACTAAAATGTTATCTGTGATCATTCTTCCAGGTACAAATGCACTCTGAGTCGTACTAATAACATCTCGAAGGATGAACATCTTGTGGATGAGGAGTTGAGGAGGAATGTGCAGTCATCTTGCAGTAGTAGTATTTATAACCGAGTACTAATACGCTCCTAAGTGGGAAACCGTTTAGGTTTTGATCGGTGAGAACATGTTTGCAATTTGGAATGGGACGGAACGCATGCTCAAAATTTATTGACGGTTCTATAATTTCTAAGTGCGGCACTATTCTCGGATGGCGTAAGGTGGGCACGCTTTCTCGGCCGCGCACGTGACGTTGGTGCACTGCAATAGGCAATGTCAGCACACGTCTTTTTCCAATAACCATGTGTGCTCCTTATTACCATCACACACGCTTCTTTTAATTAGAATGTGTGCCCGTCTAGCACACACACGTTGATCTGTCTAATTGTTTCTGTTTGTTGTGGCTAATTGCAAACAGTTCATCCGTGTGAAATGTATGCCATCAATCGCACACACCTTTGATCAGCTGACCGTTTCTATTCTGTTGCCTAATCGCAAACAGTTAATCCTTCTGAAGCGTATGCCCTCAATCACACACACCTTTATCTAGCTGTCCTTTTCTGTTATTTCGCATCATCACAAACAGTTAATCCGATTGAACTATATGTCGTATACCGCACATGCCTTCATCTGGCTGCCCGTTTCCATTCTTCTTCCTCATCGCAAACAGTTCATTGAACTGAACCGTATGACGTGCATCGCACACGCAACTAAAATCTGAACCTTGTTTGATGCATCCGTCATCACAAACGTTTTGTACCTCTTTTGATGGGGTTTTTACACTACTGTTTGCGATTATTGCATCACACATAGTTTCATCGAAAGGTCTTTGATCATAGTGTCGCGTCAGCAGCATCCTGTAGTAGTGCATCATTTTGGCAAGAACAAGTGCAATCAACTTTCACATCTTGCACTAGTTCAAGGAGTCACAAACCCTCTTGTTAGTAAGTCAAGGGACAAGGTAACCTAATGCTTTCATGGACATCATCTTGTGTGTACTTCACTCTATGTCTATGGATATCCTTGCTTGTTCCTTGTGGGACTAACCCATGTAGGTATTGAAAGTGCAACTCACTCCAATGGATTGCTCCAAATGATCTACATCACCATTGAGCATCCACATCTTCAACATCTACATGAAGTCATCATCGACAAGACCCAAGGTTAGTTCATCCCTCTAAAAGGGGATATCACATCTAGGGGGAGCTTTACTCCAAGAATTGAGCTAAAACAACTCTAATGGTGTGAACACAACAATGCTTTATGTAAAAGTGGTAACCCCACTTGAGCTTAAATGATGAGTATGACCTATGATCAAATGTTCTCATTTGACTCCTAAGTCAATATACTCATATACAGATGACCTAGTCATCGCCAATTGCTTGATATATGCTAGAGTTTTTGTGCATGCTTTGCCACATATTTCATTTGCTATCTTATTGTGTGAGCATGTTGGCTGCATAATTTTCTCCATTCGAGGACATCCATTTGTTGTTTGGTTGTTTGGTCTTTTCTTTTGCCAAATGGATGGACAATAATGCCTAAGTACTCCCTCTAGCTATCTATGCTTTTCTCGTCTCAAACTCTATTCATGCTACATCATAAAGTTTGATCAAGTCAGATTTAAACCCTCTGGGTGAGGAGCACTCGAAGCCACCAATTCGTCATAGACTTAAACTTCCAAAACCTCTTGATGTATTTTGGTCTGACCGATTCATCCTTTCGATCATGCCGAGTTCATTAAGTTGATCTAGGTTTCAATCTCGGTGCAACCGATTTGAACACTTCGGTCTCACCAAGTTGCAGTAACCGCTTGCAATTCTGCATCTTGGTGTCACCGAGTTGTTCCACTCGGTCACACCGACAGGGTCTGGATATATATACCCACGAGTCGAATTTTTGGAAATTTCTCTGAAACTCTTCACTTGCGTTGTCCAGCTCTGCTGACTTGAGGTATCCGGATCGTCGCCTTTGTCGACAGTGACCTCCTGCCACTGGTCTCCGCCACCGTCAATGGATTCTGCTCCACCGTTGTCGCCGTAGCGAGCTCACCGCCAAGTTAGGCTATGAGTTCGAACCCTATGTGCAATCTCTGCATCTGATTCCTGCACTTAGATCAATGCCATGAATCTTACCAAGTTTGAAACACTTCTGTCCAATCAAAAACCTCATTAGATTAGTTTCGATTCGAAAACTTAGGGTTAGGTTTCCACCGAATTCATGTCGGACCGACCTAGTTGTAGAAATCGGTCTCACTGATTTGGCCCAGGCCATTGCACTTGTGATTTTTGGTCTGACCGAATCTTGCAAATCGGTGTGACCGAGTTCGGATCTCTATGAAACCCTAGCAATCTCGAAGTCACCAAACTATGTCTCGGTCTGACCGATTTCACCACTTTAGACTCTGAACATTGTTTCAGGGTCACCGAGTTCAACAAATCGGTAGCTCCAAAATGACTTTTGTAGAAAACTAAAACTAAGTTTTTGGCTCATTTATTTTGCAAAAACTCTGCACTTTGTGATGCTCATCCGCTCCGTCTCATCTAAATCTATTCACAGGATCAACCTTCAGCTTTTAGCAATGTCTGACAACAGTGACAGCTAGAATCAGTCTGAGGAACAGGTTCATATGAGTGAGGGCACTAGTCCCTCTGAGTGCAGTTATGATGATGGGAGCAGAAGCACTCCCAGCAACCTGCCAAAAGCTCCAACAGGCAGAGGAAGAAGAAGACATCAGATTCTAAGGATGAAGATTTCAAGGTTGATGAGGAAGTCTCTTCCAAAAGGAAAGGAGACCAGAAAGAGCTTGGAACTACTGCTAACACCAAGCCAGGGATGAAAAAGAAAGCTCCTGCAAGAAGGATTCCTATGTCCAAAGCCAGAGCCTCAACCCAGGAAACCATGGAGTTCACACTTGAACCAAAAGAGGCTGGTGAGGGAAAGAAGAGGAAGGAGAGGGTCAAAAAGACCATGGCCAGAGTTATTGGCAGATCTTCTATGATCAGAGACCCAGATGAGGAAGAAGAGCAAGATGCACCTCCTGCAAAATCTCAGAAGTTGATGGGGGGATGTTATTAGGTTGGGGGCTGCTCCATCAAAGCCCAAGACTTCCTCCAAGGCTGCTGCTCAAGCCCCCAAGAGAACCACTAGGAACATTCTAGCAGCTGAAAAGAACAAGGCCCTAGTGCCTGAAGTGGAAGAAGTAGAGGAAGGGCGAGTGCTTAGAAAATTGAAGCCCAAGATTCCTGACCATGATGACACCCATCCAATGGCTGAGAACATGAAGCTAAGAAAGGATGTAGGTCTCATGCTATGGAGTCAGTCAGACCCATATGCCATAAGAAGGAGGACTGTTGTTGACTACATGTTCCATACAAAGGAACATCAAGACTTCTATGAGACTGTGCTCCTTAACAAGAAGCCAATAGTAAGTGACATGAGATGGGTTGACTGGAAGTTCATTGATGGCAATGAAGATAATTTCCCAGGAGTTCATGAGAGTTTAGTATCAACAAGAGTTGATGCATTTGTTGGTCAAAAATTGACTAAATGGAATGATGAGTTGATCATGCAGTTTTACTCTACAACACACTTTTACCCTGATGGTAAAATTGTTTGGATGACTCAGGGTACTAGGTACCAATCTTCAGTTGTTGAGTGGGCAAAGCTGATCAATGCCCCAGAAGAGCATGAGGAGGACACTGATGTGTATGCCAAGCCAAGAAAAGGATATGACTCTATGGCTCACATGTACAAGGCAATTCCAGATGCTGCCTTGGAAACCCACAAGTTTGGGTCAGTTTACTATCTGCTGTCAGGTCTGCCAACAATCAACACAATCCTTAGGCACACTTTGCTGCCCAAGTCTGGAGATGACAGGATGATAAGAGGGCACTCAATAAATTTTCTGCATATGTTTGATGTGCCTGAAAAATTCAAAGTGATGACATTGATTGTTGAGATAACACTACAAAAAAAAGACACATCATGACATTTTGGGCCAAACAAATTTTTTTTGTCATACTTATGACACTTCTATGATGATAATTGTGACAAAACTCGGTATCATCATAGATGTGGTGGGCTCGTACTTCTGTGACAAAAAATCATGACAGAAAATGGGCTTTTCGTCCTGGGCAGGCCAAAGACGCAGCTGCATGACATTCTTTGGGCCATCCATGACAGAAAAAAACATGGTAGACGCAGTTCCCGGTTACGGTGGGTGGTCGGGGGCCGAGCGATGCACATTTCTCTCATACACGTACGCGCGTGTGTGCGAGGTGTTGGCTCTAACTGAACCCGAGCGAGGCGTTGGGCTCTAACTGAACCCGAGCGATTACACTGCAGGCTACGCGTTACTGAACCTGAGTGATCGATCGATGGCTGTTAACTAAAGCCGATCGAGCGATTCCTTCGCTACTGCTGCTAACTAAAGCCGATCGATGGTACCTCTGGGATGAATAGTGAGTGTTGCGGGAGGGGGGTGGATGAACAGTGAGCGGTGGTGTTGCCTCTGGATGAACAGGACCCCGATCGATCGAGCCGGTTGAGGCTGGATGAACAAGACCCCCTAAAGGGCTAGATGAACAGGACGACCCCGTGGAGCGCTGGATGAACAATAGATGGTGGAGGGGTGCCCGTGGAGGGGTGGTTAAACAGTAGCCGGTGGAGTAGCGCGTGGTGGAGGCTGGATGAACAGGAGCCCGTGGAGGCTAGAGGAGGTCGACGGTAGCCCGTGGAGGCTGGAGGAGGTCGACGGTGGAGTCCCGTTTTGCGGTACGCCACACCCCTCCCGATGAATAGGACCCCCATTTCGACCGTAGCGCTCCAACACAAGTCCGTTTCGTCTGTTTTGCGGTACGCCACACTCCTCCCGATCAACAAGACCCCCGTTTCAACCGTAGGAGGTCCGTTTCCTCCTTTTGCGGTACGCCAGACCCTTCCCGATGAACAGGATCCCGTTTCGAACATGGCCGGTCGAACACAAGGCCATTTCTTCCGTTCTGGGATACACCAGGCCTCGTTTCCATCGCCTGTTCAGTCCAAGCCAGTTGGCTCCCACGCGTTCCGTTGCCTCCCGATGAACATGACGCATTTCATTGCCTCCCCATGAACACGACGCGTTCCGCTGCCTCCCCATGAACACGACGACGACGTGGTTTCTCCGTTCTAATCCAACCATGTACAAGAGCCCTGGCCGTACGTATGCGCGAGTAGGCGTTCGAGACCCCGCCCGTATGTACGTACGTGGCCGTATTTTCTTTCTTGCACCCTGGCTGTTGTATGTACGTGTACATGCTACGTGCGCGCCTCTACTACGACACATGCGCGCCTCTACATCGACCAGTATGTATGTACACGTTCGCGACCAGAATGACAGTGCTACGTAGCGCTTCGACCAGGTGGGTCCCGACTGTCAGGCACTTCCTTGCGTGCGAAGATGTAGCTGGTGGGTCCCAGTAGTTAGGGGGCGAATCATTTTTTTGCCCATAATATGGATGCACTTCCTTGCGTCCGAAGATGTAGCTGGTAGGTCCCAGTAGTCAGGGGGGAAACATTTTTTCACGAAGGGCGGCTGGAGCAAGAAGGCCTCTGTCCCAGTCAACTTAGTAAGCCCACAAGTCAGCCTCCCACCATGGTGGGTCCCAGCTAGCAGGGGGAGTATTCATTTTTTTGTGCGTAATAAGGAGGCACTTCCGGTGGGTCCGAGCTGACAGCGGGGGAACGTTTTTTTTGCGAAATACGGTGGCCCGTCCGGTGCGTCCCAGCAGTTAGGGGGAAATGTTTTTTTCGCGAAATACAGTGGCCCGTCCGGTGGGTCCCAGCAGTCAGGGGGGAAACATTTTTTGCGAAATACTGGTGGCCCGTCCAGTGGGTCCCAGCTGTTAGGTGGAGGAATAATTATTTTCCGCGTAATAAGGAGGCACTTCCTTGTGGCTGTCGTGGACCCAGCTGTCAGCCTCTCCACGTATAGTACTCTTCTGATGGAATTCGGTCGTTGACCACATTGACCACGCCGCGCCGAGAGCACCACGGCGTTGGACGACGGCGAGGCCTAGGAAGGGGACGAAGTGGAGCCGGGGAAGACGCGGAAGTGGATGCCCACGTGGAGAGGAGTACGAGGATTCACTGGTTCGGTTGCGCTGCCGTCGCCGCAGAATAAAAGAGGGTGTGGGTGAGTGGAGTGGAGGGATGGCCTGGCCAGCGATGGGAGTAGTATGGGGGCGGTGAGGCCTCCGCGGCAGCACAACCGGCCACGAGAGGCGGGAGTAGGAGGCATGACCGGCGCTGCTTTGGGCGGCTGGAGCAAGAAGACCAGAGGTTGAAGAAGCACTACGGCCGTTGGATGGACATCGTACGGTCAGTCGAGATAGAATCGTGCATATTGACTAAGTTGACAAAGCCCTCCATCCCCATCAACTTAGTAGTCCCACTATACTGGGTCCCAGCTAGCTGGGGGAGTATTCATTTTTTTTTGTGCGTAATAAGGAGGCACTTCCTTGCGTGCGAAGATATAGCTGGTGGGTCCGAGCTATCAGCGGCGGTAATGTTTTTTTCACGAAATACAGAGGCCCTTTCGGTGGGTCCTAGATGTCACCTGGAGGAATCTTTATTTTGCACGTAATAAGGAGGCATTTCCTTGCGTGCGACCGTGGACCCAGCTCTCAGCCTCTCCACGTACAGTCCACTTCAGATGCATGTTGGTCATTGACCATGTTGACCACGCCATGCCGAGAGCACTAGGGCGGCGGTGGACGATGGCGAGGCCTAGGAAGGGAACAACACGGAGCTAGGGAAGACTCGGCAGTTGTTTCCCACGCAGAGGGGAGTACAACTGTACGAGGGTTTACTGGTTCGTCTGCCGTCGCCGGAGAATAACAGCAGGTGTGAGTGAGTAGAGGGATGGCTAGGCCAGCCATGGGAGTACGATGGGGCGGTGAGGCCTGCGCGGCAGCACAGCCGACCGCGGGGAGGAGGGAGCAGGAAGTCCCGTCGGCGCTTGTTTGAGCGGCTGGAGCAGGAAGAGCAGAGATTGAAGAAGCACGACGGCCGTTGGATGGACATCCAACAGTCACTGCTTGTGCGTCAACCTTTTTTCTAGGAAAGCCTCAAATCTGTGGAAAACAACATACATGCCATCTGCCATTATTTCTAATAATTTACAGCCCATTTGCTAATTCTTACGGTTTTTTTGGAGCCCATATTCTTTTTGTTAGCATTACAACCCATATTGTGGGCACGGTTAAAAAATTATACGAAATTTTGCATATGTCGGTGCGGTCTGAACTATTTTTAATCCCGAAATTTCGAGTCACATTCAGACTAATTTTAAAAATAAACTAGTAAATATGCCCGTGCGTTGCAACAGGAGAAAACAAAATCCACATGCCCTTACCTAATAAGTACGGCTAAAGACCTCACTCTTCATGAGCCACCTGACACACATAAATTTGTCCTTATTCGCTCCTCGGACCATACACTTGCCACTCAACTCCACTGTCACTCCAAACTCTCGTCCAACGATCTTTGACCTTCTCTGGCATGGCAGGTAGAGGATCTGAGCCCTACACATCCAGATTGATTGATCCGGAGATCGTCGCATACGGCCCCGAGAAGCAGATGATGCCGCCGCTCCCCTGAAGGAGGCCGCCGACGGTAGCGCTCTGACTCGTTCTATCAGGATCCATTGCTTCCACCCAAATGGCGCATGGATCCGCCGCGAAGTGTGTCCCGGTGATGACGGAAGCCCTCGTGGCAGTGGATGTTCGTGAGGCGGTGTTGCATTATCCGGTGCCATGTATGGTGCACCAGTCCGGGCGCCGCTACCGTGTTGTGGTGGACGTCGCTGGCTCCTCCCAGGACGTATCCATCATAGATCTCACGTCCACTGGCATCGCGAAGGTTCTGGACTTCGACGAGGGAAAGTAGGACATGGGAGATGGCGGCGCCTTGAGTCTTGCAGCCGGTGCATGTCCTAATCTATCTCGCCAGCGGCCGAAGCAACACTTTGAGGGGTGCAGTCGACCGTCGGACATGGACACGACGGACGTGGACGGGCTCTGCTTAAATTATGTTTTAGGTGTCATGTAATAGTATGGATTTATTAATTTCTTAACTGAATTGAGGTATCCCATTGTGGAAGAAATTATTTGAGGCATGATCGATCAGTTTCCACGGACACGCCCTCGTAGGCGTTTGAGGGGTCAGATTTGTTGTATCCAGCTGAAGATGCTCTTAGTACGGGCTCTGCTTCGATTAGGTTTTACTGTCATGTAATAGTATGCATTTATAAGATTTCTTAATTGAATTGAGGTATCCAGTTATGAAAGAGATTTAGATTATTTGAGGCATGATCGGTCAGTGTTTATGGACGTGCTCTCGTTGTCGTTTGAGCGTCAAATTTTCTGTATTCGGCTCAAGATGCTCTTAGTACATGTCCATCATGTCTCTGGCATACCGCATGTTTGCCTTGTGTCACAAGCTCCTTTTGGTAAGTGGGCAGCCACGGGCTCCACGCAGTAGCTCTCGGTCATGTGGTTGAGGCCACACATCCTTTCCGTAATGAGGAGAGAGGATTCCAGAGGAGGAGCTCATCCCCGCCCGAGCTTCTTCTGCCGCCTCGACACCACGCGACCCCGCTGGCAGTCTCCCAAGTCGCCTGCCGACCTCCGCCTCCACTCCTTATTCTCCCTTCTTCTCCCGTATGTGACCTTTCTCTCCTGTGCAGCTTCCACCTCCCTGCAGATCCACAGTTTGTCGGCTGGAGGGAACGGGTCAGAGCCTCCAGCATCGCTGGGAGCAATGGCCGATGCCTGGCGGCACTGAGGTGGCACAACACAATATGAAGCACCGCTCCTGATTCGTAGGTTCGTGGGAGGCACATCCATGGTGCTTAGTGGCCCGGAGAGTGATTTTAAGTTGCCGCCTCTTTTTGTCCAGGGATTTGGTTGACGTCCGTCTATGGCTTCGATCCAGGGATTTGGCTTCGGTGAGGAGACTTGGGTCAAAGGCAAGCCCACCGAAGTCAGCTCCAATCCAGTCTTCTAAGAAGGGGTGTGGGAACTGAGGCCTTCTCAAGGTGCTATCAGTTTTTTTGTTGCTCTGACCATGGTGAGTTCGTGTCTTTGAACACTTTGGTTCAATGTGACAATGCATAAATTCGAAAGATTGGTTGATCTGTTTTCTTTACTTTTTTAGAGAAATTGATTGTATGAACTAGTCTCAATGTCAAATTGTATTTGTATGAACCATGCATCAATGTATTTTTAGGATCACAGCCCAGGCACAAAAACCAGTTGTTGTAAATGGTATAAATACAGAACACTGAGGTACCTGGACAGGAAATAACATGATGAGCATTGAACCTGACTGAGTGAATAACTACCACCCCCTAACTGAAAAAAGTAATGATATTGGCATGTATGTATAGTACACATAAGCTATATATACTTTCAGTTTTGCTACTGGGAAAGGCTTGTTACACTTCAGTATGCACAATAGTACATGCTTTAACCTGTCAAATATGTATTGTCCTAAACAAAGAAAAAATGTATTTGATTTTCCATGGAACTACTTGAAATCGAAGATATGGACGATGGTGCAGCACACAAATCAAATCAGCATCACATCTTAAACTGAGGTATGTTTATGATCAGTCTGAAACTCGACACGATAGGCTAAATATACACAATGAAACACAGGTTTTAGTGAGATTCTCAGATTCACACAGGAAAGTTGCTTGGAACTTTAACTGGAAAAAAAATCATGCTATTATTTAGACCCCTTTGTAGTGGAGCATATGTATAATGTGAGAAGTAGATATAGGATAAACATATAGCTAGGAGTATAAGGATTTTGTGCACTCACCAGAGTAAATATATTTGAATAGCTCTACTTCTAACTCAGCTAACCAATCAACATCATATGTTTATTAGAACTGTCATAAACTCTGAAGGTATATCCTGTAGTACTAAAAAGTTTTTGCCATTAGGAATTTAGTCTGCTGCTGTGAAGTTCAAAGTAATTTTGTTCATTCTCCGACTCCTGCATTCTTTTCAATTGTCATCCAGAAAAAGAGGAGTTGAAAGTAAAACTTCCATGGCATGCAGGAACAGAGAATGTGGTTGGATCAACAGTAGAACAACCTACAGTATATGCTTGATTTTGTTTGTCTTCAAAAAATCTGTACGCTGTCTGTAATTCAGAAATTGATTGCTTCATTCACTCTTGCGCTACTGCTATTTCATATACAGGGGATCAGGGAGGAGAGCAGCAGCCTGCTGCTGCAATTTTGTTCCTGTTGCTTCTTGGTTACTACTCCCTCTGTTGATCAGGGAGTACTACACATCTATACACAGAACACAAAGAACAGAAGGCCGATGCTTGCTGCTTTCAAGGGGATACATACCTCTGTTGTGGCAGCAGCCCTCTGCTTCTGCTGCCCATTGGCGCCGCTGCCTCCCGCTTCTGCCATCTGCTACTACTGCCCGTTGCCTCTGCTTGCCACCGCTGTTGCTGCTGCTTGTCATTGCTCCTTGCCACAAGCTCAATGGCGTCCATGTAGGAGCTCCCCTGCCCGCGCGTCGTCTCTAACCCGTGTGCATCCTCCTCATTCCAGTGCAGCAACAACAGCTCCTCCAGGCCGCCCTGCCTCTCTTCCTTCTCACTTTCTCCACCCTTCCCTCGTTCTTCTTCTTCTCTCTCACAAAAACCAACTTTCTCTTTCTCTGTTACCTACAGGAGGCCGACGCCGAACTGCATGTAGCCGCCGCCTGGAGGTTCTCTGCCGCCGCAGCCCTCCTCCTCGCCCATGTTGCCGGCGTCCATCCTCGTCGGATCCAGTGCCACAGGGACTCCCTGCGCCTCCGCCGCCTCGCCAAGTCCGTCTGCTGAAGTCGCCTCTGTCCGTTGCCTCCTTGATCCCCTGCCTCGACCACGTCCATGCGTCGGCGGTGCCGGAGGCGCAGGAGAGGGGCGGGCACCTTCCGCACCGACGAGCTCGTCGAAGAGAGCAGCCTCCCCCCTTCCACCATCTCCGCCGCTGGATAAGATGAACAAAGGAGTGCGGGCAAAATTGTTACAAAATGCAAGGATTAATTTGCAAAAATGAATCGTTTTGCTAGATACACTTACATAGGGACTGCGGGTTCTATTATCTAAAACCATAGGGACTTTTTTGCAAAACTGTCGCGACGACGGACCACAGAAACCCAACTTTCTTTATTATTAGGTAAAGATGTATATCAATATAAAATCTAATAAATTGTCCACGCATAAAAATCAATGCAATTTAAAATCTCGAAATGAAAAAAACATATATTTGAAACTAATTGCCGGTTTGATGTGTTTTAAAAATGTACAACCCATTTCTCATTACTGATAGGCCATTTTCTCGGCCAGCCGAATGAAGCTCTCCTCGTCTTGAGAGATTTGCAGCCCGACAGGCCTGTAAAGCGACTTATTCGACAAATCACAAAAAAACTGTGCTAGCCATTTTTAGAAAGAAAAAAAATACTGGGCTGGTCTGTGGTAAAGATAAAAAAAAAGGTTGTCTAGACAGGCCAGAGTGTCCCGCACAGCCCAGTTGACACCCTGCTTCTGTCTCAAAAACAAATTAGATAAATGCCACTCCAATTATGGCGATTCATAAAAATGCCACTTCAATTTCCAAACTTTGAAAAATGCCATTGCAATTTTTGCAAACTTTGAAAAACACCACTGCAGTTTGCAAACTTTGAAAAATGCCACTCCAAACTTTGAAAAATGCCACTAGAAATGGCATGAAATGGCATTTTTCAAAGTTTGGAAATTGTAGTGGCATTTCTCGGATACACCCGATTTGGAGTGGCATTTATCAAATTAACCCAAAACAAAAATAACTGGGCGAGCTGCTGGGTCCCTGTTGTCAGCCGCTCGTTGTGCAATTCTCTCGTTTATTGACTACGTTGACAATGGCATGGGACCTAGATGTCAGAAATCCCCTAGGAGGAGCCATTTTTTTATTCGCTTGAAATAAGGAGGCACTTGCTTGCATACTGCCATGACCTTGGCGGGTCCCTGTTGTCATCCTCTCCACGTACAATCATCTCCTGATTGTGTACGCGTCAACTTGGTAGGCCCACAAGTCAGCCTCTAAACCCGTGGAGGACAAATACAACCCATTTAAAAAAATAACATCCCATTCCATACGTTCAAACGGAAAGTTCAACATTCAGAGCAAAATAATAGTTATGATCCACATATAGAGTACTGAACTTCCATGTTGACAACCATCATAGCCAAGTTAACTATCTAATCCCACTAATAGTCTAGTAGCATACAAGTACTAACTTACTCTTAGCTAACTAGACGATGCCGACCGCCATCTGTGGTACACGCTAAATGCCAGCACCGGCGTCCTGCGCCTCGCCTCGGACTTGCAAGAGGTGCGATAGGGCGCGTTGCTCGCGTGCGTGGGCCCTATCCATGCGGGCGTGGTCCACCGAAGCTTCGGCTTCCAAGCGGGAAACCTACTTGACGAGCTGGTAGTAAAAGTCAGCGTCGCGAATGCGTGCATGCCCGATAGCCTCCAGGGCTATTTGCCGGGCATCGGCCTCCACGTAGTCGGCCCAGTTGCGGGCGCTCTGCTTGCGACTCAGAGCGTCGGTGCGCTGTTGCTCCATGTCCCGCTGGCGGCGCAAATCGGTGATACGCTGCTCCTCCGCCAGGCGGTCGCGCTCCAATAACTCCTGCTCCTCAACCAGGCGGTCACACTCCAACAACTCCTCGATCTCCACATTGCCATCTAAAGACAGATAGAATGCCTCCTCCCTCCGTCTGCCTTCCGGTGAAAAACCGAACACTAGTTCCGGCGGTGATCACGGACGGGCGGGGGCATGGCGAACATGGCGAGCGACGTCAGGATGGTGGGGGCTTATGAGGATACGGTGAGTTGGGTCACTTTGCCACCGGAGAAGGCCGGGAGACAGTACTTATAGGAGGAAGGTAGCACGACGGTCATCGGAATTCAATGCATAATGGCTTAGCGCGCCAGCTTGCCGTGAAAAGCTAGAGAAACTGAAATTATGACTGTGCCGTCCAGTCCCGTCTGGGTCGCACGCCGGCATGGCGGTCCAACGAGTGCACTTGAATCATCTCCCTCCTTGTCAATAATGATTCCACGGATTTAAAAAGCCCGCAACAATTAAAGCACATCTTTTTCTCATCAGTTAGCTGCCTTAATTACGACCGGCTGCATGCAGGCACTCAGAATCACTCGCAGCCAGTACGCGGAGCAGCATGCAACGAGTCGCAACCGAGGGCACGCATGCAGCCACTTAAATCGCTGGAATTAATTAGGCTTAAACTTCTGCATGCCGTTAATTATTGCAATGCCTTGGTCTTGCTGCTTTGCTCATGGGACTAATAAACCCGGACGGAGGGAGTACCTTGGTTGGTGAGAGGTTTGAATGAAGCCCTGCAAACCAGAGAGGAGGTACTAGCACGTGTATGATCCGCTATTTATTCGTGTAGGATCGAGTAGGTCGTTTCTTGAATTGAGCCCTGCAAACCGAAAAGGAGGTAGTACATGCGTGATCCGCTATTTATCTGTGTAGGATCGAGTAGGTAGGATAGTGTAGCTTGTTAGTTTCTTCAGAGGTAGGCATTTTTAATCAAAAAACTCCCACTTCGGATCTTGTGTCGCAAATAAAACTGCCAGGAGTGCATTAGTAGGCTAGCTAGTGATCGATCTGTAACTTGTAAACACTGAGCGAACAGAAATAAGTAACTGTTAATGCATCTCAGTGATTCACAGATCATATACAAATATGTAGCTCCAAAAGCAAAGATCAACCACTTCGGATCTTGCGTCACAACTAAAACTAACTAATACGATTCCCATAGATACGATCAACATGTTAATGCATCTCAATGATTCACAGATCATATACAAATATGTAGCTCCAAAAGCAAAGATCTAGAAAAAACATCTGTTCTTCCTACTAACATGGATGCTTCTCTTGGCCAACATCCAGTACAGACTAAAAGACAAATTTGTTTGTGAAGTCTACAATTCCTCTTGCAAACGTAAGTGGTTTCACCAACAGCTAGAACCATGAGAATGAACCACACATGATGGAGGAACATCCACTGCAATATGATTTGGTCTTCTCTCGATCACACTGCGAGACTATTTTCAGAATACAAACTTTAACTTAGGCAAAATGATGCCCATTGTATAATCAGACCAAAGCAATGAAGCACCTAGTGTTGTCCAATAAATAGTATAGTACTACTTTTCTGCAGTCCATGAAGTGACTATCCAATCTTTCTGTGTCTATTTTCAAATGGCACTGCATGCAATGACTATATTATTCTCTTGTGCAGTTCAACCAAAAAATTGCGGACACTTTCTTTGTTTGCCAAATAGCAACGGGCAGACGTCTTTGTCTGCACAAATATCAAGCAGCTAGAAAACATATACCACACCTTGTATTTTCGGTTTAAACATGTCTCTTCCGCTTAGCATCTGTCATGTTCTGCACTGGACAATCTAATACAATTATGTTTTGCCCTGGACAATTTCATACTAAATTGATTTGCTGGTTCGGAGCAGAAATATAGCGCCTATTCTTCATCAGACCAAGGATATACATGTTCGCAGTGATGGAAGAGGTGAAATCGATACAACCGAAATTTAGCATCCAATCATTGAATCATGTCCTGCACCTCCAATGTAGGTCCACCCTGCCAATAAATTCACATGCAAACCACTAGTATTACTATCTAATGACAGTACAAAAAGAGTAGCAAGATAGTAGCAAACCATGTACCTTCATAATGAACAGCTCATAGTGCCACCAATTGGGTATAAAGGTTTGGAAAAAAAGCATGCTCCCAATGTTGAACCAGTTGGACTTTTTGTGCATTTCCACTAAAATCGAGCATCCTTGTTTGCATAGATATTGAAACTGCGATTCCTATAAAAGTGGCACTAGTTGAAGAATAGACTCACAAATATAAGCATTCCAATTTCTTAATGGGAAAAGGTAGTAAGACTGTTTCTAACCACCTATTTGAAGGAATAAATAAAGCAACAATGGCTGATGTCAGGAAGGCATACATAGTTTTTTCTGAAAAATTGAGCCATTCTTGACCTTTCCTCTTCTTTTAAGCATATTTTGTGCAGTTCAACTAAAATAAAATGCCATCACCGCCTTGAAAATTCAGTGACATTGTACAAAAGGAAATGACTTAACATTACATCATGATGTCAGGTATGTAGTCAACGAGCATTAGAGACAAACATAGAGACCTCCTCCGATAACATAATGAACATTAATTTTAACAAAGGTGTGACTAGCTTTACCAGGATAATTTGAGTGAACTCTACACCCTCTGTTCCTTAATATAGGACGTTTTCGCGGTTCAATTTAAAGTACCCAAACGTCTAGTATTTAGAAAAAAAGGTAGTAGTTTTCTTGAGCACATATCTGGGAAAGCTTGCCACACTTTATTTATGTCCATACGCTAATGCAACACCATTCGAATACTACAAATAAACACTAATCCAGTGGCTAGTGCAACAGTAGAGTAGTTAGTTTATTACAGGGTACAGTAAAATGGTTTTACTTAACAGATTTCAATAAACTCTAGCACTGGAAGATTTCTATAAGAATTAACAATACAAAATGTAAAGATAACAAGTTTCAGCATTGGTATACTAGCTGTGCATGAGCATTAAACCAAATACAAAAGTATGAAGGTAACTAGCATTATTAACTAATGACAGTATAAAAAAATTGCAAACCATGTACCTCCAAGGTAAATATCATTTCGAACTCGGGGGGACCTTAAAAATTGCTATCCTAATCTTGATAATTGATCAAACATAAAAACTTGATCGAACGAATCAAGAGAACAGTCGGAGGAGGAGGTGCCCACTCTTGACCTTTCCTCTTGTCTCCATAACTTTTTGTGCATTTTTAACCAAAATAAAATGACATCAGCGCCTTGGCATTTTGGTGACACTGTACAAAAAAATTAACTTATCTCATGAAAGTGAGGTATGTATTCTATAAGCATTAACAGTGCAAAAATCTGAAGGTAGTAACAAGTTTCATCGTTGGTATACTGGCTGTGCAACAACATTAGAATGCCTTAGCTGAAAAATCTTTAATACATCCACAATCAATAGCTAACCCTGAACTAATCCAGTGACATTAAATGGCATTGCTTAAATTTATCGGTGGCATTAGACTGAGAGCGGCATTAGTTAAATGTGGCATCACTTTAGTAGTAGCATTGATTTACTTGACTGTTGGCGTTATACTAACAGCAAAAAAGTGGCAATAAGAGCATGGGAGGCCCATTCGATTAGTGGGCGCACCAGTACGATGTACCTCCACGGACGCAGAGTGGTGAGGAAGGTATGGTTGCCCAGAGCAACAAATATCCAGGCAGCATATGTGGATTACGTCCCATTTTTGTTCTCTTTAGCCACCTTTTTCCTATGTGAGGACAACAAACCTATCGACTTGGTCACTCTCTATTGCGTTGTCATGCCTTTCTACCCTTCTTCAACCAAGAGACACGAGACTCGTTCCTTAGCTACTGATTTTCCCCTTTTCAATCTAGATGCGGGTTTGATGCCTACTCTCTTGGACAGTACAGTCTCCCTTCCTTTCCTTATTCAACCGAGACATGGATTAGTCCGCATGAAGTAGGGTTTCCTTTAATAGTGCAAATTATGGTTTTCGTCTGTGTGGCCAACAGAGCAGAGGATAGCAAATTGGGAAGATGGTGGAGTGGAAAAAGATCCACATGCAACGACGTGGCAGATGGGGCAATAGAACAAGGGTATGGTTCGAAAAGAGGTAGCATACCCATGGGTCGGCGGGAAGTAGCTTCGCTCGTGGTCGTCGTCCTCCGCACACACTAAGGCAGCGAGCTTGGGGACGGAGGCCATCCCGCGCGGGTGCTAGGCCTAAGAGGACGGCCTTGTCGTCAGTGCGTGACCTCGCTCGCCGATGACGAGTGCGTCAACGCTGCACATCCTTTTCTTCCCCGGCGGATCTGTGACCATCGGTGACGAGGGAGAGAGAGGCCGTCTTTTTTAGATCTGGAGAGAGGATGATAGTGTGAGAAGCAAGTGGGCAATCCTTAGCAAGAAAGCGCTGAAGCTCCAGCCTATATATATTTTTTATACTACTAGTACTGGAGGCGGAGTAGTGGTAGAGTAGTTTGTATTTTCTCTGCGTATAGTACCACTTAGTCGTGCTTCAAAACTGAATGGCACGCCATTAAAAAAATAAAGGTCGATAACTGATGTAGCACCTCGGGCCAACGCGGCCAGATCGCATTTTGCACGAGAAATTACACACCATGTTTCGTTGACATGTGGTCCCGTTCCAACATATCAGTGAGACGACGACGAGTCCTTTTCTACTAGTATTTCTGAACGGATGTGTAGACCGGGGCGCCTCTTCATGAACCGTGGCAAACTGGCAACCGTCCACCGACTCTTCGCCTTTCCCTCTCGATTTGGAACTGTTGTCGCACGCTCTTCCTCTCCCTCCTCCATTTTCCTTCAACCCTTCACCCTTTCTTCTGCCATTGTTCGATCGTCTTCTCCATGGAGGAAATAGGGTGAAAACGACCCTGTTATTCTTGCCCCGATCTGAAAGATGGCGTGAGGAACTCATTGATCGGTGTGACGTCATCACCTCGGCTAGCATGGAAGGTTCGTTCAAGACCATTCTCGACTCAACTAATAACATCATTACAAGGAACCCAAGAGTCAAGGAGCGGTTTGATCTCCCCTATCTTCTTCGTCGTGACCCTGATGACTGGCGTAGGGACGACGGAGGCCTCGCCTTGTGCAAGTTTATGCCACTTGATAATGATACGTATGATGTTAAGATGCCATCTCTTGAGGGTAAGGCTTGGGCAGGCGCAAATGGAGATTGGGTTGTTTACATTGGGTCCAACTGCGAGTGGGAACATGTGAATGTGTACACTCGTGACCGGGTTCCACTTCCAAAAATCTCAGCATACTGCCCAAAGGTTGAGCACACCGGTATTGTATGCACGTTCAAATACGATCATGGTGACTGTCTTCTACGGAAGATAGCAATTTGTTAAGTTCCCAACCACTCTTGGAATTACAACAAGTATGAAGTTGTGGCTATCTTCGACAAGCTTGTTGCCATCCTTCATGGTTTGACTGGATGGATATTTCTCAAAAATCAGTTTCTGTACACGGATGAGTACTGTGATGCAATTCAATGTGAGGGCCTCGTGTTTGCTGCCACCACTCGTGACACTGTTTTTGTATGGAATCCTTATGCTTTCGGTAGGTTTGTCTTCCACTGTAATTATAACTGTTTCATCCACATGCATGCGGGTTAGAAAGTTTCCCTTTACTAATTAACCTTCTTCTTGTGTTTCCAAGGTCCTATGAACATTCCACCACCTATACTTGAAAATTTTTATAACCAAGGGGGATATGACGATGGTGATGATCACGAGCATGAGGGCGAGAAGCGCCCATATACTCTGTGGCGCCTGGCAACTAATTCCAATGGATCACCTCTTCTTGTGTGTATACAGCCCACTGATGATGTTACTACTAAGGAAGCAGGTGTAGTCTCCCATGGTCGCACTCTCCGGACCTATTCCAACACCCATTGCATGGTATTCAGGATGGATACTAGTGTGCTAGCGCCAACACCTTCTCCCTGGTACAGCATTGATAGTCTTGGAGAAAACTCGCTCTTCCTTGGACAAAACTATCCAATGATGGTGAAAGGCGATCCAACTGCTGTTGACACAACATTACTACCATTTATGAGAAGCAACTGTGTCTATACCTCAGACATTTGGGTGGTTCCCTACCCTGGTACTAATATAGTAGGCCGCTTCAGCCTGGATGATCAGTCCTGCGCTGGGCTCGAGATCGACAATGGATGGCCCGTCCCAGAGAATCACTTGTGGTTCAAAGCAAGTGTTTCCAACGCCGAGGAATGGTTGAGTTGAAGTTCATTTCATTGCTTGTTATTTGTTGTGTGATGAAAACTTTAGTATTTATAATGTATCCTCGTTGTTGATGTGGGTTGATGACCTGTTGTATGTAATAAAATGATATGCCTGTGATAAACTTACTAAATTTATGAATGGCTTTCGAGTCGCTTCTCTGAGTGAGTGGTGCGATGAGGCAAAAATATATTTTCTGAATACATAATTGTACGTGCATTGCAACAGGTTATCGGATGAGGCCAATCAACAATAGTAGTACACTATTTGTACTAGCTTCACATGCTTCGCGCGTCGGGCGGGTGTTTTTACTGTAGCCATATGTTAATGTGTTAGATGTACATAACTAGCACCTCGAATCCTCGATACTAGTACTATATAAGTAGTAGGAGTGGTAGGGTGGCATGGGCCAGAACAAGAATTCACGTCCAGGAGTACGACACACGCCACCACCACGACATCCATCTGACACCATATTTGTTGGAGTCCGTGCTAGAGCAATCTCTTCAACCTCGTCGTTTCTCTAACTTCAGCCATCGCGTGGTGGGTGAGGTGGGGGTTTGCCAATAGTTGGTTTCCTCAACTGCGGTCCCACTTGTAAGGCCAACTCCAACGCACGACCCCAAACGGACCTCCGTTTTGCACGAACTCCAACGATAATTTTGACTAGAAAAGCAAGACCAAAGAAAACAAGAACCACAAGAATACATTTTACTACTCCAGAAGGTATCCAACTTCCATAACTGCTCCTATAAGTTGGATTAGTGCCTTCTCGATGCATTCATTGTTGATCTGCAGAGGCTCGATCTTGCGTGCTTCTTTCTTCTTCGAGTGTAAAGAAGTAGACGTTGCTTCCTCGCATCTAGTCTCATGTCTAGCCTCTATTCTAGTAGGAGTATCAACAAGTGCACTAGTTTCATATCTAGCCTCTATGCTAGCTAAAAGTGCTAGAACATCTACTAAATTGCGATCTATCAATATATCGATGTACTCTTCTTCCCAATACAAAAACTTGCATCCATTCTACTCCCTCCGTTCCACAATACATGCCTTCTATTTCTAAAAATATAGATGTATCTAGACATGTTTTAGTATATAGGTACATCCATTTTGGACAAATGGAAGTCAAGTATTTTGGAACGGAGGGAGTACACAATAAATTTTTTAAGTTAGCACAACTAGTCTAATCCGAGAGCCAACCGAAGATTTGGTCGGGTTCTTCGTCCTTTTGACGACACGTGGGACATCCAGCACCCAGGTCGTGTCATGCTAGAAAATAGAGTGGTAGTTGAAGCCACGTGATGTGCATCTTGGATTAAACTGTAAATAGAATCTTACTACTCTTGAGTAACTCCAAAAGCGGCCACCAAAGATCTTTATTGGATTTGTTTTTCATCACCAGCACGTCGAGGTGAAAGATGTGCAGGTTCAGTGGGTCCTCTTGCGTTTTCACTGACATGTGGGACCGCATGTGAGCAAACAGACGATGGGCTCCGCGTGTCCGTTGGCTGGCTGAGAAGAGAGATAGAGGAGGGTTGAGCACGGACTCGAGGAAATTTGTTTTACGTACCTCGATATAGGCTCGATATAGTGGGGTGGCATGGGCCATAACTAGCATTCACGTCTAGCAGTACCGCACATGCCACCCACACGAGTCCCATCCGACACCAATTTTCTTGGAGTCCATGCTACAACCATCTCTTCTCCCTCCTTTTTTCTCAGCCATCGCATGGTGGGTGGGGTGGGGGTTTGCCGATAGTTGGTTTGCTCAACTGCAGTCCCACTTGTAAGTGAAAATGCAACACTGCACACATTCCCCCTTGAGCGGTGTGTTGGACCAACCGTGTGGGGGTACGACGCGAACACGGCAGGCTTTTCCTTTTGAACTTGTAACTAGTAAAATTTGCTTCTGCTCCATGGCGCGACTGATAGATAGAAAATAACAATTTTGCCTAGAGTAATGAGAAGTTTGGTTCTGGCGCCGTTCATGCATGGAGTATGTACGAAAATTATGAAGTTGATGCGAAAGGTAAGATAATTACTAGTAGTATCATATACTACTACATGGATTTCACGGAAAGATAAAAATACATACGGATCCATCAATGACATCCTCATGCCCTAGTGTGCCGGGTCACCAACCAACGTGTGCGGAGCAGCGGCGTTGGCGACAAGCTCAACGTGCTTCTGAACAATATCTTCCAAGGTTGCCATGTGGTCCAAGAAGGCCAGCGTCCTATCGTCCTCCTATTGCATGTAGTAGTCCTTGTGGATGATTGGCGCGTAGATGTGGGTGATTATGTCGATGGTGTCTTGCTGTGCCAGGCGCTGCGCGGCAAGCGCGACCTCGAGGTGGACATTCTCCGGCGCGACAGCGGGCAGTCGCAGGGCCACCAGTGTGTCGAAGAGGTTGTCACCATAGTGGCCGTTGAGGGTGGCGGGCATCCTAGAGCCTGGGCGCGTCGGCTGGAGGCGTATGTCAAAGTCATCCGCGAGCTTCTTGACGATGGTGAACTTGTCGAGGAAACCAATGAGGACCTCGTCGAACAAGGAGACGAAGCTGTCGTCCAAGCGGCACCTCTCCCTGGCGGCCTCAAGCAATACCTAGAAACGTTCCTCGGTGTCGGGCTGCAGGCCGGCGTCATGGACCATCTGGCACAGCCGGCTAATGCTCGCGTCATCGCCTCCATGGGTCTAGCTTAGCTTCTAGTCAACTGATCTTGCGATTCGAGTGATCACTCTTGCCCTTGGTTAGCGTGCATAGATGCGTAGGATTTCGTACTACTCCTCGGCCCTCTACTGCACCTGCCTTTGGTTGTATGATATATAGGTGGGCCAGCCACCCCTTGGGCCCACGTGTCATTCACCCAAATATAGTTGCAGTAAGTCAATGAAGCTGCGTCCCCTCCGTGCCGGTGCAGTATAGTCATCTCACCGGACCTCTAGTTGGGGCCAAACGAGAGAAGTTTGATGTTTACTAGTTTATTGGTCCCCTTTGCATTTTGTGCCAAGTTTTGACCTTTGATTTAACTAATAAAATGTTAATGCATGTAAACAAAAATGTTGTGTAAGTCACCATACGAAAACCAAATAATCCCAAAACACTTAGGCACAGTGCATTAACTCCCTCCTCGTTTCTTATTTCGTGACATATCAACCAATGAGAGATGTACCCCTCAAAAAAACCAATGAGATGTGGGCCGTGCATGCTTTCAATGACTTGAGACTACCAAACATGACATGCAGTGTTTAGTTCATTGCATGTAATCCTATTAGTTAGCAAAAAGACATTAAGTTCTCTCGCCGATAGGAATAAAACAATACGCCATGTATTTATTTATAGAGGGAGTGGTACATTTTTTGTGACATGCATTACTAGATATTGCTAGTCAAATACTAAAATCCAGATGGACGTGGTAGTACTCCCGAATCCAGATGGTGGTGCTACTAGTACTAGTAGTAGTACTACCAATGTAGTAGGAGTACTAGCACTGTACTACCCGTTGGTCAAATTATTATGTGTTGCTCCTCACAGTGAAGTGACAAGACCCTGCGCCGGAGATGACACCTGAGTATAGATGCCGTGTTCGGCATACCATAGTCAGCCTTACCGTCTGCAGTCACTATCATCATGGTTGTAGAGCTAGCCTGCTTACAGCTAGCCCTGTTCGACATAATTTCTCGTGCGTAGATGCCCATGCATTGCACGGAACACCAAGATTGGGGGTGGACGGCGCCGGCAGCGGCCATTGCGCCAGATTTTTCCACGGCCTTCTAGATGTGGTGGGGAGGAGATAAGGCTGATTGTGAGAGACAAGGAGTTTTTTGTAAATAGGGAACAAGTGCGGGCATCTTTTTGCAAAAATGGAGAAGTTTGGTTTGTATGTGTCAGATCTAGATCCGACGACTATTGGTGAAAGATGGGAGGCACTACATCATCACCAACTCAGGACCTGTTTGATTCATAGGATTTTGAAAATGCAGGAATAGGACATGGCAATATTACAAGTTTCAAACTGATATTACAAATGTTAGGAGTAATGCTGCCCCTACGAAGAGGGAATTCCTAGGAAGTTTACATAAGAACTTTTGTTACTTTAGGTGGATGCAGCATTATCGTACAAACTAAAATCCACCGCCCTGACAAGTCACTAATGGGCAAATAAGTTTTCGAGTCTCTGGCCACTTGATGTTTCAAAAAACAAATTCAGCTTCTGCGGAGACTTTGTCATTTAGGCTTAGACGCTTGCGGTGATCAGCACGCCATTCATTGTTGCGCCAGAGAACGCCAAACCTCATTACCTTGAGGACACTTGCCTCCAGTACAAAGAACCTGGCCGATTTAATCTCAGATGTGCTGCCTCGGTAGTCGATCAAATCAATTTCTGTAAGATGGAGATCAAGGCATTCGATGAGATTGTTATAGTGCAGCACATTTTTCACTTTCGGGTCTTTTTTTATCTGCAAAAGAAGAGAACATATTAGAGCAGCTGGCTGTATACGATTGTCGTGTCATAAAGAGGTACCAATATCATTCGCTCATACGATAGGGTTGGCTGGCTAGTGATATTTTCTCTCTCTCTCTCTCTCTCTCTCTCTTTCTGTTTCCTCTCATTTAACTAGGTGCACGTGAAGAGCTTGGGCATTTGTTGCCTTCCACTATGTGGCCGATGCCATATTTCTCAAAAGTATGCCACATAATACGCATCGATGTCAAATCAAAAGATTTTGGCACCGCTCCTGCGATGTGAGAGAGTTGGCACCGCTGTGCATACAGACCCACATGTATAAACAAATCAATCAAACCAACTACACCGGCCTCTCACTCCCAAACAAGTGTTTTTTTATTGCCTCAGTCCTCTCTCTCTCTCCCACGCAATGTTTTTTCATTCCGTTAGTTAATTTGGCACCGGAGCAAAGTAGGTGATCCAGATTGGGGCACCAGGTGAGCAATGGAGGGGCATAAATGCCAAATGCATCACAAGTGAATTTGGCACATGTTTTGGCCTACATATTCCACTTTTCTACTCCCTCCGTCCCAAAATTCTTGTCTTAAATTTGTCTAAATACGGATGTATCTAGTTACATTTTAGTGTTAGATACGTCTGTATCTCAACAAATGTAAGACAAGAATTTTGGGATGGAGGGAATACTACCTCGTATTTAGTATAAAAATTTGACCATAGATTTACCTAAGAAAATGCCAATGCATGTCACTAAAAATTACACCATTTGAAATTATGTCCAAATACGAATCCAACGATATAGTTCTTAGTGACATGCATTAACATTTTGTCAGTTAAATCTATGGTCAAATTCTGATACTACAAAATTGGAAGAGTAAACAAGGACGGAGATAGTACTTGCTCTTAGGGTAACCATAGAGTTACTAGAGTAGTCTAAGTTACTTTCCACTATGACTAGCCTAGGCTACTATAGTAGTACAGCATAAAAACTATGCAGCTGATCACGTGAGAAAAAAAATACTAAAAACATTTCTTTCGGTGCAGTGCGTAGATGCAGTTCTGAACACTACACTTGTCATCATAATTTGGGAAAATTACGAAAAAATTGAGCTACATTGTGATTACTGTTTACTAATAGGAAAGAAGTTTCACCTTGATGAGTAGCTTCTCCATGCACGGAAAGCATGTAAGGAATCCAACAACTTGATCCAGATTGGGGCCGATAGATTTTAGTGCCAAGATCTTCATTGTGCGCATGGACTAGGTCAAGCTTGTGGGAATCATTTTCTAGAAGACGATCATAAATACATCAAGAAGAAATTAAAAAATGTGAATTTCAAGAAGACGGAGAAGAAGATGAGTGTTGTACTTTAACGATTACAGATCCAATAAAGAGTTCGGAGAATTTGGCAGACGAGTACACCAACGCTGTCAATTTCGACGCGTCAATGACCCTGATTTTTTTGACCTTCTAGATCTGATACAAGCAATCTCTCAAAGAAAGGCGCATTCTCAATGACCATAACATGGAACAACTGGAGTGATCTCTTCCCAATTGATGTCTTGTTGCGGGGCCAGCAAGAAACATAAATCCATCGGAGATTCGTCGAGGCAATGTGGAGGCTAATGAACACGTGGATCTGCTCAAGACGAAGGTACTCGAGCACAGTACAGCTGCAGAGCAGGTGCTCCATAGCCTTCTTCGAGAGACAACATCGAAGAGGTCGAGCTGCTTGAGTTGAGGGAGAAGAAGGGCGGGCACGACATTAATCTGGGGAAGATAGCAGGAGCTGAAGCTGGTGTGGCGCAGCGTTGGCGTGAGGCACAGCGCAGACGGTGGTAGAGAGCGACATCGTCCAACTTCAAAGCTGAGCTCCTCGAGCTGATCCAGGGCGGGGGATAAGAACCGCTCATCGAACTCGGGTTGGACCTTGTAGTTGGTACTGAACATGCGGATGTCAAGGCGTCTGGCTGGCCCAAGGTGCGATGAAAGGATTTTGGAGACTGTGGCCATGTGTTTGCAATCCCCGTCGCAGAGGCAACTGTCGACGGTAAGGTTGAGGGGGACGCGGCGCCAGAGGGGGCGCCACCGCCGGGAGAGCAGGGTGGTCCGCACGGCTAATTTGGTGGGGAGGAGGCCGATGATGACGAGCAGCATGTCATCGGGGAGGCTGCTGATGAAGTCCAGGCTTGCTGGATGCGGTTTTGGCTCGAGCCGCCTCCACTTGTTGGTTGCCTCGCCATCCATCTCAACCGACGGCGACGCCGGTGTACACGTGTGCTGGTGTGTGTTGTGTGCTGGGTGTGCGCGGGTGCGTCCTTCTGTGCATGCCACCGCGCAGTGGTGAATTGTGCGCGAGTGTGTCCTTCACGCGCAAGAAGTGTGTCCTCAATGCGCCCTCAATTTACTAGACTGCAGGGTGCTACCCCGAGTGGTTTCAACTTTGTTTACTTCACCGCGTGTTATATGGGCCTCTAGTTTACTTATTTTCACCCACTGCCACATGGGCCAGCACACGAAGATACAAAACACGAGCTGACAAGGCAGCATGTGGACTGGTTGACCAGTCAACTAAACAGAGCTATACGCTGACACAGTGAGCGTATAATCCGTCGGTATAGAGAGTTCGAGTGAGAGGGGAGGCCCGTGAGAGATAGCAGAGAGAGAAAGAGCTACTCCCTTCGTTCGATAATGTAGTTCCAACATTTTTTTAAAGTCAAAATTTTAAACTTTGACCAAGTTTATAAACAAATTACTTACTCCTACAATACCAAAGATAAATGATAGTATGAAGTAAGTACATGTTGTGATGAATCTAATGATCGTTCCAGATGTAAATGTTTTTCTTCACATATACCTGGTCAAACTTTTCTGAGGTTTGACTTTTCAAAACATCCATATGCTTATGGACGTGACAAAGTCCCTAACTAGAGAGAGAGAGAGAGAGAGAGAGAGAGAAATAGAAAGAGTGAGTGAAGAAAGTGTGTGTGCGTGTGTGAAAGAGACATGGACAACACACGACAAAGGTAGAGAAAAAGCATGCATGTCTTATGCAAACATATCACACATGCATCTTTGACAACGGAGGCAAGGTGAGGAGATAGTGTGTGGTTGTTTGGAACCGAGAGAGCAAGACCCCTAGCACGTGGCCAAGAGGGGTCTGACAAACAAGGGAGAGAGGTTGAGAGAGACGTACGGAGAAAATGGAGACATGGGGAGGAGAGAGTGTATGTTTGTCATAGAGAGATCCCCTTGAGATTGTGATGGGATTACATGGGTGGGAGATCGAGTGACAAGGTGTGTGCGCGATAGAAGATGCCCCGAGAGATATCGAGATAGACGTATGGATGGAAGGAGAGAATACGTGTGTTCCTGATGGCTAGTAATAGATAATCATACTTAGGAGGGGGGAGTGCTTGCGCCTATGATGGAGTGAGGGATTATGGTACTTAGGGGGCTGAGTGTCACATGGAGAGAGAACAAGGGCGGAGAGTGTTGGGTGGGTCTATATGTATAGCGCGAGCGAGACATGTGTATGTGTGAACCATGGAGATATAAGGTCAGTTTGGCTTGCGTCCTGAGCATCTTTTGCCTGGCCTGGGGTTGTGGTTGGATTTCATGCACGCTTGTTTGGTTGCTACCATGTGAAAAAGAAAGCTCGCCTGGACTGGATTCCCTTGCACTTTAATTAGCCTGGGTGGACTCCAGACACTGCAAGTAGCCTGGCCGAGGGGACCGATTTCAAACGTCTGGCCGTGCCTGGTCGTGCGGCCACGAGGCTAACAGCAACCTGGATGGATATTACAATTAAATAATTGATGCATGGATTGATTGATGGGACGTTGATGCTTTGCCTGGCCCAGGCACGAACCAAATGCTTCAGCACCACACAAGCCTAGCCAGGCAGAAATATTTTACATCTCACATCCACACGAGGTAGTACTGGCCATTAAGGCATGAGGGTCAGGTCACGAACCAAACAGACCAATAAAGTTTGAGAGAGATTGAGGAGCCCCGATAAGGTTGAGTGGTGCGTCAGATAGCTGAGAGGGGGGAAGAGATATTCCATCCGCTCGATAATGCAGTGAATGTAAATTTTTTAGAAGTCAAACTTTGGAAACTTTGATCAGGTTTACGCAAATGTTATTTATATCTACAATACCAAAGATACATCATACAAAACTACATCTCATGGTGAATCTAATGGTATATGTTTGTCGTTCTAGATGTAATATTTTTTCTCCACGTACATGGTCAAACTTTGTGATGTTTGACTTTTCAATAAATCTATAAGCTATGGACCGAGGAGAGTAACTAAGTTGAGACAGATCAAGTGCGTGTGAAGGAGAATGAGTAAGTGTGCAAAAAGAGTATGTGTGTGAAAGAGAAAGTGACAACAAATGATAAATTAGAGAGAGTGTGTTTTTTCATTTCTTATGCGAACATATCACGCATGCATCTCTGAGATAGAAAAGCGGGGAGAGGAGATACACGAAGATAGCTAGTGTGTGATTGTTTGCAAGGGAGAGAGACACCCATGTAGCACATGTCCAATAGAGGTCTGGCCAACAAGGAACAAAGGTCGAGAGGGACACATGGAGTACATGGACGCATGGGGAGGGAGAGAGGGTGTGTTTATAATAGAGAGATCCCCTCGAGATCGTGAGGGGACTATATGGGTGGGACATCGAGGGAGGTGTGTGCGCGATAGAAAGATGCCCCGAGAGAAATCGAGATAGACCATGCACATGTTTGTGATGGAGACTAAGATTAGCTAGTCATATACATATAGCTTGGACTGCGCGTGCCTACAATTGAGTGAGAGACCATCATACTTGGCTAGCTAGGCATGAGATTGTGTGTGTGTGCGTGTGAGATGGAGAGATAACGAAGGAGAGAGATAGAGTTTTAGATGGGCCTATCGAGTGCGAGTGAGATATGCATGTGTATGTGCGACCCAGGTGGATGGAGAGTTTGGGAGAGGGGGGAAGAGCTCCGAGACGACAGAGTGGTGCGTGAGAGAGTTACGGGCAACGAGCAAAGGAATTTGTGTGCGTACGATGAGTGCACCCAAGATATCTAGCTTGGACTAGCTAGAGTATCATACATAGTGTG